>NW_027468929.1:600000-754317 GCF_051014615.1 Bombus vancouverensis nearcticus | reverse complement strand
TATGTATATATATGTCGGAGATGAAAGAACACCGGAGCCTTTGGAATTTTGGATAATCCCGCAACATTGTAACCTAGAGTCTACTATAGCTGTAATTGAACAATTGTAGTTATTCAATCCGATTGTAATTGTTCGAGAGTTGTGATAATGAGCTTGGGCTTGAGGCGACAGTCAATCGCCGAACGTAGCCGCGGTCACGGGATGAACGCTTTGCCTAACAAAGGTATGGAGTAATTCTATAGCTCTCCTTAAAATAAATATTCGTGGCGACACGCGACAGTAAACATTCCAACGGTTTCTGTCCCGTGGCTCGCCACACGCAGACCCTATTCTTCGAGTAAGATGATTGCCAGATGTCGATGCGTCTCCGCAGTACATGTTCGGCTAGCCCGAGGGCCCGTTATAAATCTTAAGGTTTAGTTAACTAAAGTCCTTCAAACAGACAAACAGTCTTTGTTCCAACTACGGGAAGATAGGGGAGACATATTTTTCAACGAGCGGCGTCTCCCACTAGCAACTTTCCCTCGAGGGCGGCTAGCATCTTTTTCTAACCACCGATATGGAGATTGACCAGTTAGCAGCAACGTCAATTTCCCTTACTTCCTAAACGAAGGCTTTCCTCGACGAATCCGATGATCTCGTGTCCTTAGACACACCCCATTATAGTTTTCCTCTGTGGCATCATCGGGACGGGAAAGGCATTCTCGCTCGCGATCTCATTGATGAAAGGAGTAACTCTTTACGACCAGTGAACATTACGCGTCCGACATAGATTTTGTGAGTACGTTCATCTATCATCCCGTCGACCGCGGATTCGTTATTGAACCTAGGATCATTGTCATTAGTTTCTCGAGTACCTAACTACCACGGTTACTTGTCCGGTTCTATAATAATCGTATTTACACTAGTCAATGTCTTCTCTATTGCATAACGACAACGTGTAACCCAAACGAAGATTTGTTTCACGCCCCTAACCCTAATTCTAATGTAAACCCGACATCAGAAGTGGGATCAGTGCCGGTTATAACAGTGCAAGAGCTTACGACCATCGTGCGCGAGTTAATTCCGTCGCTAGTGCAAAAAATCGAGTGTGGAATCTAACAATTTTTCGACTCCGCTGCATGGTGCGCAGCTACCAATCTGATTATGGAGGAAAATCCTTTACAAAGCAGTGCCCTGAATATAATTTCAATACCGAGTGTCGAATCGACTTCTACGTAGTGGACGCGCTAACTGGTAGATCAAGCCATCCGGGTGAGTCGTTTCCATTTTACCCCGATTTCGGAGCCGAGTGTTCGCTAATTAAAGAATCCGTAGTCATGAGAATTTCTGGCAAAAGAACGATTGATATAGTAGTAATGCGAGGAATAAGAGATGTTGGTACTAAACGTATCGCTCAAATCTTGTCCGTTGCAGGTGTTAGTGGTTAGAGATAAATTTTTCATGTCCTGGCTGATAGTTATTTAAAAATACGATATCGCGATTGCTCGTCAAATTTTAAGCCAAGATCGTGACGTAATATTACACAAACTAGCCTCGCTATGTGTAAAACAAAAATAATTCATGCCCGTAATAAAACCGCTGAAAACGAGATCGACGTCAATGAAGTTGACAATGAGGTACGTGGTAGTGATAAAAGTCGATTAATCTTTCTTTTCAAAAATTCAGAGATTCATCCGTTACGGGTTCCCTACGTACTCGTACAAAAAAAATACAGGACAGTTAGAAGTACAATTAATTGATCCTAACATCGCCGTACAAGGAGTCCTAATAGACTTCGCGAGCGCAGAGTAGTACGTGATAGAACAAGCGACTTAATTACAGCCAAAAATCATAAAGCCTAGTAATTCACCGTTCGCGAGCCCCGTGTTACTCGTGAAGACGAACAATGGTTCAGATAGATGATAGGCAGATTTTCGAGAACTAAATAAATATACGGTCGCGGATCGGTATCCTTTACCCCTCATTGCGGATCGAGTCGCGAGATTGCAAAAGCGAGATATTTTATTATTCTGGACATGGCCGGTGGGTTTCTCCAAATCCCTATTCATCCTAATTCTAGGAAGTATACAGCATTGATTACCCTCGATGAACAATTTGGATAATAAGTTGTTGTTTTCTTCGAATTCTTTTGTGCCTTTGTTCGATCCATTCTAAGCCGATCTAAGAAAATAGATAAAGGGAGGGAGGGGCAAAGCTAGTTAATCTGGAAAGAATCCAAGCGTCAATTTCAAGCATTTACAGAGAATCAAGCGGGCTGGTTAAGGTCGTGAGTTGAGCAATTATCCCGCGTTAGGTTCAATCAGGTTAGTCCCACGCGAAATTGATCCAACCATGCGAAAACGAGTGTATTCTGATTTCTGTCGCAGATACTTCTGGCTAGTGCACTTCTTTTACGCTTCTCGTCGCTACTTCTAACGACCAACGAAGATGTACGGCAGTCTGACAGTCTACATGAAAATGATCATGATTGCGGTCTGTGTACCGCCTGCCCTTCTTTCTGTTCTTCCGTTAAAGACTGGTAAGTTGATACTGATTAATTATGCGATCGAAATCCTATATAATGGCTACAAAAAATATTTGCATCATTATTCTCGTTTCCTAATGAATCGCTGTTTTAATCAAGTTTTATATTGCATCAAATTTCTGTAGTTACACGAAAGTACTAAATTATAGAAAACTTGATATACACGGATTTAATTAATTGATAAATTAGTCAATATATAGGCATTATTATTTCACGTGAAATTTTACAACGTCAAAAACTTAACATTCCTGTACGAGCAGTATTAATCACAAATTGTGAGAATGCCTACTGATAAGGAAGAAAGATAATATAGAGAACGCAGACTTATGGAAAGAGAATCCCTGACATTAGACACGAATACGCGATTTCACGAAATATTTTATGGTATATCTAAGATAGAGAATATATATAGAGTACATATAAGTATATATAGAGTAAGAATATATATAGAGTATATATAAGTACCAAAAATACACCCTAAGACGTGTATGCGATCTACGCTGTATGGGACGTGTTATAAATGGTTTCTGCCACTCAACCGCATTTGAATTTGTGAACACGATCGAACAATTGACACGAATTATTAATTCCCGTCTCTACTCTAGTAACGATTTGCTTTGGAACGAGGTCGAATCGTTCTGATTCCGCGCATGATTAACAAATAATTACAGAGGACATCAATTACTTGGATGGTCTTCCTGAAACTTGATCCAGTTTCGAGAAAATGAAAAATTCGTTTCTTCTCTTTGCTTCCCTGTTCCTTCTTTCCTCCTTTTTCCCTTTTTACATCGCTTTGTTTTACATCGCAATTTACATTTATTTGTAAAGTTTGAATCTCCTCGATATTGAAGATGTTGAAGCTGCAAGTATGTATTTCATTTTAATCCATTCGAGACGGAGATTTAATTGTAAGACGATACCTAGGTGTCGCTACGATCTGAATGTTTAGTTGGAATGATTCTGTGTTTTACTCTCTCCAGGGTATCCTTTTCATACTTTGATTTTAAATCGATGACAATCTTAAATAGTATGCCTCATATTTTTAAAATATAAAATTATATACTATGTTTCACTATCTGAAATTGATTTTTGTTTAACACCTCTTTTTTCTTCTTTGGCAAATTTATTTTCTACATTTTCCGATGCCTTTTGTTTATTAATTATTTCAGACTTGTCTTCGATTAATTTCGTCTTTAAAGCGCTTCGCAAAATTTTATTTGTGTTTGATTGTCTGGTTTGATTATGTTACGACCGTTCGCGGAGAGACGTGATCGCGAGATAGCACGTCAACGAGAGTTGTAAATTCTCGCTACGATTATGTTAATCGACGCCGCGAAATAGTCGTTCCCCTGTTTCGTTTAGGATAACAGAGGTGGTTTAATGAATATAGCACTGTGTTAACACTAATAAATTAACGTTTATTTCAACAACTTATTAATTAGAAGGATATAAATGGAACAACAAAAGAAATGTAACTACGTAATGCGCGATATAAGATATGTATTGACTGTTTGGCTTCTCGAAACGTTCTGTCCGCCCTTCGATTTGTTGGTTTTTTTCTGGAAGGCGACCCCCACTACGTTCGGATCACGCCACCTTTGTTTACGCCAGATAAAATAACGGCCACGAATCGACGCCTCTGGAGGTCGCTCCGCTTAATGAGTCATGCGCTTGCCACTACAATGTTTATTTGTCGGGCAGCCGCGACGATCCGCCCGCGACATTGTAGTGCCGCGACCGACGGTTAAGAATATGATCTATGGCAAGCCGCATGGCGTAACAGATTATAAACAATTTCTTCAAATTTTGGCGAAGTAGCAGGCTTTGCAGCAACATTATAACGACTGCTCCGTTTACTACTATCTAACATAGATGGAGATGGATTCTTGTCATCTTTATTCTCTAAAGACTTCTCTTGTGTATTAGCATCTAAATTTCTCGACATAAGATCTACTGAAGTTTTTGATTCTGTAGTGTCACACGCATTTTTCGCTGTCATCATTTGGTCTTCTTCTATAAGCAAATGTTCATTATTGTAAGCATTATCTGTTGCTTTTTGTATGGATTCTAACGATATATTTTGTTCAACGTTGTCTATTGATTTTGTATCATTTTCAGCAGTTGATTTACTAACTGCTTCTAATTCCTTCGTTTCAATTTGGTTTTCTTTATTTGTATCGCCGTCCAAAATATTTCTAATTGAAATATTATCCTTCTTGTTATGATCTTTTTCTGCTTCTCCTAAACTTTTACTTTTTTTGTCAAACCATTCTTGTAAATTTTGAGTATCTTGTGACGAAGATGGTGATAAATCATTATACAATACTGCAATATCTTCTTTCCTTCGTTTCACAGACTCTTTCTGGTATTCTGTTGAGCTATTGACATCAAACATTAAGTCTGTTTTAATGAAAATATAATCCTGTGAAGCGGTGTCAATTGATACTTTCTTTTCATAAGAATTTTCTACATTAGACTGCAATTCTTTTGAAAATTCTTTCAAAACCATTTCTTCATTTCCTACAGTAACGTCTGTTTTCTCCAAGCTTTTGTTCAAATTATTAGAAACTAAACTACCCTGATAACTCCGACTAGTCGCTGCTTTAATAGTCTCCTTTAACAGTTTTCTTAAATTGATTTCGTTCTGCTTCTGCATAGCGTCTACTATGGCCCGAATACTTGGATCCACACCAGTAGCCATAGGGCTAACAGAAGATGTGTCTTCTGATTTTTTGCTCATAGTGGTTATTGTACTGTTGTTGGAGTCTGTACTAGCGAAGCTATTGCGACGAGTACGATAATATTTAAAAGAATCCAGTTCTTTACCTGAATATTCTTCTTTTCGTGACCAGTTTCAATTTTGGTGATGACCGTAGTCCGCTTTCCGTAGAAGTCGTTTTCACGCAAAGTGAGCTGATCTGCAGAGGTCCGCTGATCCCTCAATCTTCAATGATGCACGTATGCCGAAATGCGTAATTTCGTTTTCTTGAAGTTGATGGATCCTGGCACGGATCGCCAAAATGTCACGTAAAGTTGGTACTTGGGTTGCGAGAGAAAAGAAAGCTGAGTCGTAGCCCAACTATTAATTCTCTTTTATCGAACTTTATTATGACTTTGGCACTTACAGTAGAATAACGTTGAACAGAGAAAGGGGTGTTGTACAAGAACAGCAACTAGAACGAGAACTCCCCGGGCTGGGTGAAGTCTCGGCTTATATACACCCTGGCTTGGGGATGTTGGGGGGTTTGGTGTGGATTCCAAGGAGTCCGAAAGTCGGGGTTGGGGCCTTATCTCTGATGGGGACTAAGATGCGTCGCAGCGTTGGCGTCCGACAGTCGGGAGTCGATGTCTTTTCTCTGAGAGGTAATTGGTGTCACACGGTCAACGGGACGAACTCTCCATCTAACAAAGGCATTGAGTAACCCTATAGCTCTCCTTAAAAGAAAGATTTGTAGCGACACGTGACAGTAAACATTCCAACGGTTTCTGTCCCGTAGCTCGCCACACGCAGATCCTATTCTCCGGGCAGGATGTTTACCAGATGTCGACGCGTCTCCACAGTACGTGATCGGCTAGCCCGAGGACCGTCATAAACACTAATATCTAGTTACCTAAAATCCTTCAACAGATACACAGTCTTTGTCCCAGTTACGGGAAGACAGGAGAGACCTATTTTTCCACGAACGACGTCTCCCACTAGCAACCCTCCCTCAAGGGCGGCTAGCATCCTTTTCTAACTACCGATATGGAGATTGGCCAATTAGCAGCAACGTCAATTTCCCTTACTTTCCGAACGTAGGATGTCCCCGACGAATCCGATGATCTCGTGTCCTTAGACACACCCCGTCATATTTTTCCTCTGGGGTATCATCGGGTCGGAAAGTCTCTCTCTCTTGCGGTCTCATCGACAAAAAAGGATTAACTGCTTACGGTCAGCGAATATTAACACAGAATCCGACTTAGATTTTTTACGAGTGCGTACGACTACCGTCCCGTTGTCCGCGGATTCGTTATTGAACCTAGGATCATTGTCATTAGTCTCTCGAATATCTAATAACCACGGTTACTTGTCCGGTTCTATGGTAATCGTATTTGCACTAGTCAATGTCTTCTCTATTGCATAACGACAACGTGTAACCCAAACGAAGATTCGTTTCATGCCTCTAACCCTAATTCTAATGTAAACCTGACGTATATATATATATATAAATAAATAATTATAAATTAATATTACCTATTATTAATAATAATTTAATTATATATCTCAAGATAATAAAATATTTATAATTTATATTAATTTTTATATATAAATATTTAATTATATATAATGCATTTTTTTCAATTTAAAGTTAAAATATTTATATTTATATCTTAATTTTTTTATAGAATTAAATATATGTATAAAGATTTTAAAATTAATATATTTAAAATTAATAATTATATATTAATATATACTTATATACAAGATAATTCAATTTTTATCAATTTTATTAAAAAATTTTATTTTATTACGTTAAATATTTATAAATTATTTTAATTTAATTATCTAATTAAATTATTATTAATTAATTATAATAGCAATATTTATAATAGTATTGTTAATTTTTTATTTTTATATTTTAAAATATATATATAATGTACGTATCCATTATGTATTTCCAATGTACGTACAGCAGATACTCACAGGAAAAACCAACGAGACTAATAATAAAATCAACGAATTAGAAAAAAAGAGCTATAGACAAATATCTTATAATATACCGTGGCATAATCTGCAATTTATTATAAAATAATTGATCCGAGCAGTATCAATTATAAAAGAAGATGGCTGAATATGATAGACACTGTCGAATACTAATCAAATATAATCATTTAGTTAATCTTTAAGATTTAAGTTAAGATACATCTTGGAGGAATCAATAAGTCTTTCGCTAATAGCCTAATAGATCTCTTGATAGATCAAACGAAGAAATACCTAACCGCGATTACAGCCAATTGGTACATATTATTCGATACATAATTAATATTTGTATCACGTACAGCGATGCCAGTGGTATTGAAGAAAATAGCCATTTTATGTTACAACTATAACGAGTAAATTTACTCGTTTAACTTGAGAGAAATTAAAAAGGTACCTGACTTTTAAATAAGCATTAAATAAGAAATTTAAATATCGCAGACGGTGATGTAGGTGTTATTCAAGAAAAGAGAACATTTTATTTTGTAATTAGCACGAGTAAATGAACGAATATCGATAATATAATATAATGATTAATATGAATTTTATCTGGCTGATTATTTAAATACCATAACATATTTCACAGTAACGTCATCGACTGCCGTTAGGCTCCTTTCCCTTTTTGTTCAAACTAATTGATAGTCGAAAACTAGTATCAAGGAGGTGTGAATTTAGTCTTAGTTTGTAGAAACTATTAAAATGATAAAAATGGATAGCGTATTAAATCGTCGAAGGCGCCAATTTACGATAAAAATTAAGAAATTGTTCAATTTGATTTTGTTATAATGAAAAACCCGTCCTTTGCTATGTCAAGAGATCGTTAACGTTTGATTGACATCTCGACACCTTGTCAAGATATATAAGGAACGCGGAAGTCGCGCGCGAGCTCTTTCGTGCCTGAAATTCCGGACAGTGAACATCCAAGAAGAATTTAAATATAAGGTAAATAAAAAAAAATATCAAATAACAACATTGTAACTAGTAATTTATAACGTCTAAGCCATTAATTTACAATACTTGAGAAATTAATTTATAATATTTAAACTATTAATTTATAACATTTAAGCCATTAATATATAACATATAAGCAATTAATTTATAACGTCTAAACTATTAATTTATAACATTTGTTGAGATATGTATAATTTTCTGTGTTGGACTGGGTTAAATGTGTAGTAGAGATACTTGTATGTGAATATCAGCGTGTGGATGTATGTGTGTGCGCGGCGTCTCGAAAACAGATGAATGTAAACTGTTCAGTCGGTTAACAGTCGGGTATAGAAGAAAGTGCTGAGACGCGTGCAAGTGTGTATCGATGAATATATAAGAAATCGTCCATGAAATAAATATATTATTATTTTAAAATTAATCCTCAGTATAAATTTAGTGTTCTTATAACATTATTTCGACTTCAAAGATCCACAATTCTCAACAACATTTGTGCTATTAATTTATAACATTTAAGTTATTAATTTACAACATCTAAGCCATTAATTTACAACATTTGAACTGTTATTTTATACATTTAAGTTATTAATTTATAACATTTAGGCTATTAATTTACAACATCTTAGCCATTAATTTACAATACTTGAACTATTATTTTATACATTTAAGCCATTAATTTATAACATTTAAACTATTAATTTATAACATTTAAGCCATTAATTTATAACATTTAAGCTATTAATTTTCAACATCTAAGCCAATAATGTACAACATTTAAACTGTTATTTTATACATTTAAACTATTAATTTATAACATTTAAGCTATTCGTATTTAATAAATTCGTAGTCAGTGAATTAAAGATTTATTTTGCTTTATTTTATTAACGAAATCTATCAAGTCTTTGAAGTGCTATTTCATTTCCATATAGCATTATATTTTAACTCTGAATACAGTATTCAATTTCCAATTTCACTATTTCGTATAAAATCTGTGGTAACACAGAGTGTCGATGTATGTGTCACGTAAAATAACAAAATAAAAAAGGAATTTGAGGTAAAAAATAAAAAAAGAAAACTTTATTTTTTTCTAACATCAATACACTTTACAATCTACTTCCGAACTCTAGGCGTGACTTTCTAAGACTGACTCTTATGATTTTACTTTCGATCGGATCCGATTACTTTCTTTTGTCATCCCTCAACATCCCCACCGTCCATGCATTTGCTAGGCGTCCGCGATCGTTGCCACGTGCTCTTTCTTCTAGAACCTTCGGTGGAAGGACCGTTGGGATGTTGATGGTTCATTAGGCACTTCAGCGATATACATTGTCGCCGAGTGCCGCCACATCTTTATCTCTATCGTCAGTCCGTCGGATTTGAAGTATGCCGGTCGTGACACACGCGAAAAGTGACTGACCAAAAAAGAACTGAATGTTTCGACGACATTACGAAACTGCAGCCTTGTATTTCAGCAATATCATACCAGCAATAACAAATTTTGAAAAATATCTTTATGTTCTATTCCTGTGGCGTACTTTGGATAACGCTAATCCCGGCGACACACTAAATTTTGAAATCCATACGACTGATTCTACAGAAGCGGGGATTCTACAGCAGCGATTTCGCTTGCACAGTTGTTCATTTAATTTGTGAATTGTAAGAAACCTCAAGTATGTCAGAGGACATAGTGATATTGCTACAAAAGCGACTAGACAAATAGAGAGCTACATGTGATTTTATCGTATTTTTTTAACCCTTTCGCTTCGGCAATCCAGTCCGCCGAAGTACTGTCACTGAACGGAAACGCGCGCCAGAAATACGCACAGTGTGCGTGGCTACTGTATATACGTTTTCCTAAGTCTTAAATAATAATAATTCTTGTAAGAACCGTATACGAAATATCGTTTCACTGTCAATGGATTTAGTAGATTTTTTAGCACGAAACAATATACGATTTTGATGTTGTTTCAAGAGCGAGTAACTTAAAGAAGTGATTAATCCAGTATGTCAATAAAATCAAGGGAAAATGTTCTGTCGATAACGAAAAAATATATTAATGACCACAGATAGCATTTTTGCATTTTTGTCAAATTTTGTCTTCCAAACACAACTTTTTAATATTCCTATTTTATCTACTTTTGCTAAAATACATTAAACACATTTCAATACTAAACTAAAGATCTTTAAACTTAAAAATGACTTTTGCTTATTCCCATGTCACAAACAATTGGCTTTAATAATTATCGATCAATACTCTCTTATTCGTAAGCACATCAGCATATTCGATCCATGCAAATTCACGTAAAATGTTACTACTTCCTGCCTTTCGTTACATGTATCTTAATAAATTGTATCTTATTAAATCTTAATAAATATGAGTCTTAATAAAAAGAAGTTACTTTTTACGTAGACCAAACCTAGTTCTATTATTAAGCGCGTAAGCAGATAAGATGAAGATGAAATAGAGGCAAAGCTAAAAAATAACGACTATATATTTTCATGTTTCAGCGTTGAAAACTTATGTGGGTGAAACGCTAGAATTGACTGGAGTTCTTCGACAAGAAATGGGCACTTGTCTTTGCATAGACAGCAACAATGTGCCTCCGACAGTCAGCAAACGTTACTCTCTACAAGTTCACTGTATGTATTATTAAGCGCTTGTCATAGAGTTATTATACAAATATATTTGCAATTATCATTCTTATATATTATACAAGGTGAATCAGAACACGTGGAAAATATGGCAGAGGTTGATTCTGAATACTGAAATAAGAAGAAAATTTTATATAACATAATATGCCTAATATGACCATACGTTCCGCTTATAGCTTATTTTGCGATGCTAAACATTACACAGATGAACGATTTCTTGGAAAATAGATAAATCGTGCTGGCCTTATTTCCGGACCAATACGCTCTTCGGATCCGAATCCGTTCGATTATTAAATACGGGGGCGTTTAAAATCTCTTACTTATAAAACGTTAGTTGACGTGACGATCAAAATTTTCGACAAATTCGTGTAAGCTGTTCGAACAAGATGGACGATCTATGACGCGACGCATTCGCGTTTCCGTAGAAACTGGAACTGGTCGATTCGAGTAATTTCTCTAAAGATAGGTAAGAAAGTACTGTGACACAAAGCAAGCGTCTACTCGAAAACGTTTATACGAAATTTTCTTCTTATTTTAATGCGCTGAATCAGCCCCTGCTTGCCTGGAAGCCGTACTTTCCACATGTCTCGAACTCTATCATACCGATCCACTAGGTAAACAAAATAAAAGCCTGCCAAGCACTGTGGCGGCACGGGCCACGGAACTTTTCAACGGCTCCGGATGCAAAGCGCGACGCCGCCAAAGCGCAACACCGACGTGCCCAATGTACCATCGATATCTTCACACTCTTTCCGCCGAATTCTCGGAAGAGCATACAGCTCGGAAGAGCTACGATATCGATGGGCTACGAAGGGAAGAATCTGCGCGATCCGAAACAAAAGCACAGGCAGTCTGTCTTACGCCATTAAATGCGTAACTCCTCGGTATTATTTGCATAGCAACGCGTCGAATGATCTCTCGGTGTCTATCGTTATTTGTTAGTTGTTACCAATTGTCTGTTAAGTGTAATTGTTAATTGTTAATTGTTAACTCTGATTGTTGATTAGTTCTAAATAAGCTATTGTTCGTTAAAAACACCAAGAGTAGTTCCTTACGCACCTATCACCATACCACCTCAGCACGAACGCCGTATAGATTGTTTTCACCTGTTCGATTCGTGCTAGATTTGACTAAAATACTCATGCGAAGTTATTGAACATATAAAATCCGAATTAACATCCAGTTTTCAACAACCTGTCTAAAGATACCGCTCACAAACAAGCTATCATTTCTTGAAACAAATATATAAGATTTATTTACGTTATCAATTTTGTCGTGTGTCGAAATACAGCCCACTCAAAACATTCTATGGACCAAACGAAAAAATTGTTGACATTGATTGTCAACAAGTCCTACAAACTAGGATCTTTCATATTTCTTTCGCTTTTGATAATTAGGCACAACCTCCCGCTAGCCGATGAGTCATTCTGCTATATTTGGCTTATCCTTTGTTATTATACAAATTACTGCCATTGTTCACGGCTGATCTACTAATTCGTTTGGTGACTAGACACTACGTTAGATATTTTAATCAAATAAACTCATAATTGTATCGATAAAATACTTCCTATCAGTACAATATATGATCCAAAATTTAAACATCCTGCTTCAGGGCGACATATCCAGTGAATTAACGGCGCCTGAACAATCCCTTAAAACGGGTAAATCTATAACTTTATTATCTAATTTCAACCTAATATCCACAAACTGATCAACATAATTTCACTATGGCCAAAAAGAATCGCCTTGCAAATGATATCGATATTTACGACATTTCTTTGCTATATTAATATAGTATTATTTGTTATAGATCCAGACCACCGACCTCGACCAGGGCTATCAAAATTCGCCTTCGTCATGGCCAATAACCAATATAATATTAACTACGATAGAAACTGTCATTGTTAATTTAACACTAGCTATCGCTGCTATAATACGAATAGCCTGTATACATATTAAATAAACTGTAATAAATAACTTATTATTTTTAAATACACCCTGTCTTATTTATCTACACCTTCCTTTGTCTTACGTCCACCTTGACCTACGCATTGTCACGTAAAATTCGTGATAAAAAAGGATTTTTGCAATCCACTAGCGATAAAAAGTTCGCGTACAAGGTAAATAGCGGGCAAAAGAACGGTATAAAGCATAGAGTGTAGAGTATAGTAGCATCGCAGAAAAAGAAAAATCAACAGCTTGCTCGGTCATTGCGCAGCAACAGATCGAGCAACGACACAAATGATCATGGAAGTGCGTTTCTGCTTCCCGGTCTGTTCGAACTATGACGATTTGTCTTTCTGATCTTTCCGACTCGACCGTTGCACCGTTCACTCGACCATCGACCATAAATTGTTTCGAATTTTCTAGAGAACGGACACTTGAAACTACGTGCTTGCGGTACATTCGATAGCCAGAACAGAGGGATCCTTCGTGAGCCTGTTTTCGTCCTGCGAGACGAGCAAATTATTAGAAATTTCCTGATGCAATTGTACGCGGTTTTATGCAACTTTGATTATACACGTGAACGATATTTGGCACAGAGGAGTAACATTTTCGGGGTAACATTTGCGCACTAATAGGTTCCCACGTAGCTAAAATAAAGCAAAAGTTGCGCGAAATTAACGGATGACAATTGAGAAATTTCTTGGGTGATCTACGTTTATTACGAAATGGTTGGATGCGAGAATCGATATCTGGTAGCATCTAAGTTGTCCGAGAGAGTTTCACGATAAAGGAACAGATCTCTGCCGATACTCTCTATCCGACTATCGTAGCAGATTTGCGTACTTTTGCAAGGTTCTCCAAATTAATACAAATTTCTAACTACCGTAACATCGAGATATTATACATCGTAAGGCAAAGTTAAGGAGAGTGGCGATGACCTCGGAAACGCGAAAAATATCTCAGAAGATAGAATTTTGGTGGCGCGAAGGACAAATGTTCGTGATGGTTTTTGCCAATAGCGATTCTGATTCTCCCTTGACGTGTCTGCTCGGCGCCACTTCCGGCATCGTGACAACCACCGTAAGCCCTAGGACACCCTTACAGCCTCCTTTACATCGCATATGCCCTTCTCGCTGTTGATGAAAATCCAATTTGTGAAATTAGACGTTTGCTCGCTTTGAGACAAAGTAAACCGCGTTTCTCACAGGTGTTCGGCAGATGGCGATGATGAGATATATAGTGCAACAAAGTGAAATTTTACGCGCGTAAATCTAACAGGATTATAATGTAACAGAAGCACAACAAAGAGGAAACTTGTGATGAAAAAGGAAGAATATATTACCAACGAAACTCTTTTGCTCCATTTTCTTTCGTAGAATTATATTTCACTTGCGAGTATTATAGCAGGTCTGCCTTTGATACAAAAATCATAAAAGGTTTACGTATCTGCACGTATATTTACGCTGTATGAACGACACTCGAGTATTACACGCATGCATTATCGACAAATAGATCCACGTTCGAGATAAGAGTTCCTCTTTGATACTTTCTTATGGTATAAATAACGAGAAATTATCAGGAAGTATGTTACAGTGAAACTGCTCGTACTTCGTTACTTTTACTCGCATGTACGACACCTACAACGATATTCTTTGTTGAATCAATAAATAAAAGCGCTCCCCGGCGTACATACAAGACTGGATCTTGAAATATAAGAATCGACGTAACAATAAGACTAAAAAAGTTCGAAATGAAAGTAATTATGTATATTCGATATATCTTTGGTAATCATTTCTTTAATCTCCTTCTTTGATCCAGTATCCATATTTAAAATCTACGAATAAATGATATATATTTAATATATACATTAAACTATACTTTTTAATAATACATACCATAATTTAATATTATGGTTGAAATTATGACCTATATAGCAATTAATACATACACATGTGTTTAGTTCTATTAACTTAGAAGCACATGTAAATTAAAAAAAAATATATATATATGAAACAATAATAAAATAATGAAGTAACATTGAGAATAGAATCTAGTTTAATTACACATATATACCCTTTTAATAATTCCGTTCTTATAAATTTTATTAAATTTACAGTGAAGCTTACAATTACACTAATGCCAATGAATATTAACGTATGCGTTTATTATTACACTAAATAAAAATGAAAGTAATGCAATGAAAAATACAATATACCTTAATGGAAATAAAATAAGTAAATAGCGAAGTATTTATTAATATTATTATATAGCATTATATTATATTATTATAATATTTATTAATATTTACTTACCTTTTACGTTTGCACAAAAACTATAAAATTTTAAATATAAAGAGAGATTTATAACAGAGATAAAGCAAGTCACAGAAATTAGTGTCTTTCAATGGCAAAAATGCGTTAAAGGAAGTGAAACGATAATCTCCGTCTCGCGTCACAAGCGGAACTGTGTCAGTTTTGCTCCTTGAAAGTACACGTAGCGGTACATGAGCTAGAGAACATTTCAAATCATGTTGTTGTTTTTTTGCTTCGGAGTATCAAGATCGTGAGGACATACATAATATATTAATAAATAAACTCCGGGCAAAACAATGTCGCCGTTACGTTACCGTCGAACCGTCGAACCGTCGAACAAAGACGAATTTGAATTCTCCGACTCTCGCCCGATCTGTTTATACTATACCAGTTTAAACGGACGCAATCGTAAAGAGTTCACGAGAGTTATGGATCAGTATCTACGAGTATCTACCGTCCTTGCGAACATTATCTATAATTATTTATTTAATCATTTGAAAATATACTTGAAGGTTTCAACAACGAGCAATCTTGTCTAATAAATCTCACGATCAACCATCCTCTACACACAAGTCCTCTGAAAACATAACGACTTTTCAGTTCAATTTGAATCGTTGCGTTCAACGCCATCAGGGTGTCCTGCATAACGCGGGCATCCGACTAGGTGCTGATACCACATACAAGAACAAGTCGAATATGTGAAATAAAGCTTTTGAGCTTAAGGTCCCGTTTTGAAAAAAATACAGTTTGAATATGTTCGGTTGGCAATTGGCTTAATACACGCGTATGATAAATAATAAGGTTTATTACATGATTTTACAAAATTTGTTAAAATTGATTAAGAAGTTACTTTCAAGAAGTAATATTTACATAATTGTAAATTGAACCCTATGTTTAACAAAATTAGGCATTCTTAAGTATTTGTTATTGTAAATTACTATTATGCTTCGCCAAGTGTGATTGGCTATTTCTGGAACACAGCGTCCATCGATGTCTTCAATGAAAGAACATAAGTTTAATAACCTAACTTATCGACGAAATAAATCCCTGGCCCCCGGGTAGCGTGTTAGGAAGCTTCCGTGGTAATTCTTTTAAAAGCAATTAACGAGTGATCTGTTCGCGAATTATTGTATTGTATTACAATGATAAAAATGTTAAATCTGTTATTCCTAAAGAATAAATTCTTATTATAAGACCTAATTGACTTAATGTTGATAAAGCAATAATCTTTTTAAAATCTATTTCAAAATTAGCTATAACTCCTGAAACTAATATTGTTATTCTTGAAATTATTAAAATAAATCTTTTATATTTAAAATCAATTATTATCTCATAATTGATTAATAAATAAATTCCAGCAGTAACTAAAGTTGATGAATGAACTAATGAAGACACAGAAGTAGGAGTAATTATTGCAGCTGGTAATCACATCATAAATATTAATTGTGCACTTTTTGTAAATACTATTAAAAAGAACATTAATAAAATTAATAAATCTATTTTATATAAAATTAAATTTCATGTACCAAAAATTACTAAAAAAGAAATAATTATTAATAAACTAGAATCTCCTACACGATTTAAAATTACTATAATTATTCCTGAATTAAATGATAAAAATTTTTGATAATAAATAATTAAACAATAAGAAATTAAACCCAGACCATCTCATCCTAATAATAAAGTTAATATATTAGGTCTCAAAATTTAAAAAATTATTGATATTAAAAACATTAATATTAAATAATAAAAACGATTAATTAAATATTTATTATTTAAATTTATATATCTAATTCTATATAATAAAATAAAAGAACTAATTAATATTACTAAAAATACAAATATTAATAATTTAAATCTAATCATAAAAATTGTTAGGGAAGTGGTACATTTACACTGTACATGAGAGTGTGTGTGTAAGGGTCAGAGGGCGTCAAGGTCTTAGTTGAGACAAAAGACTGTTGCCAGATGTTAGAAGAATCTAGGATAGTCGGTTGGCGACAAGCGTGCGTGCAAGACGTTCTTCAGAGTGTAATATAGATGTATAACTGTTGTGTGGGAAATATAGTCAATTATTTGTATTCCCAAATCCTCGAATTTCCTTAACACGAATAGATGTACCTAATAACATAAAAATGTAATCGCTAATTCTATTGCTGCAACTTTTGTAAATTAATATCAAAGTTACCAACTCCTAAACTTTAATTATTTTTTATTTAATAACTGACAGCGTTTTTATCACTTTCTTTTATTAAAAAATCTTATCATTTAATAATGTTTAAAAAGGAGAAAAAATAAGTATTTTCGTATGTGAAAAATTTATACAACAACAAACACATTACAACAAAAATGGGCGTTTCCCGTATCATAACGTATTTTATAAACCGTAAATTATAGAATTGGTTATAGTATACGTATGTACATATGTATATTCCTAAATTATTCCTAGATAGAGTCACTTTCTTCACCCCAATATTTTCAAATTCAAAGCCATAAAGGAATATATTACTTACCTTTCGGTGTTTTGCTATCAAAGTTCCATCGGGACCCCAAATAGTACAGGTATTGTACAATTTATCGCCCTCTATTTCAGGCATCGTACCACCAACTACATAGATGTTGTTTTCTTTAGCTGCGTTCGATGAAGCAACGCTCGTTTCACCATCAGGAATACTCTCGGCGTATTTTGGAAAGTACTCTGCATTGCAATATTTCAATTAATGAAAAATAACTGTCTTTTGTTCCAACCATAAATTAAATGGAAATGTTTGTCAGTTTTTTATTTTTTAAATTATTAAATTAACTAAGTTTTATATTTCGACTTAATTAAATATGCAATTACTTAGCTAATAGTATATATAATAAATTGTTTCTACAGGTTCAAAATGAAAAATGAATATTTAGAAATATTTAATTACGACAATGCTATTTGTGTTAGCATCAGTGGCTTGTTACTCAACGACTTTGCTAGTACTTTTTGAAACATAAAGTTAGTTTTCAATTAACACTTATACTAGACGCGGAAATATAAATGCAAAATAATTGATAATACTAATTTATAAGTACCTAATTATTAGTATGTTAAAAAATATATTTATACAAAAATCACGATAATCATGAAAATGGGGAAATCCTATATTCTCGAATCAATTCACAATTTATTTTGTATATTAATCAGATTCCGCGCTCATCAGCACGTACTCACTGGCGACATCGAGAAAATGTATCGGCAATTCCTCGTACGACCAGAGGATCGGAAATATCAAAGGATATTATGGCGCAGCGCGAGTGGAGAAACAGAAACATATGAGCTTAACACCGTAATACTCTTATCATAGAAATAGAAGCAGTCCTCAATTCCCGCCCGCTAACTCCTATCTCCACCGATCCAAATGATCTCCTAGCCCTCACTCCCGGACATTTCCTCATTGGCGATTCATTAATGTGCTTACGTGATCGAGATTTCAGAGACATTCCATCGAACCGACTCTCCAAATGGCAGCATATCCAACAGCTTAAACAACATTTTTGGAACCGCTGGCATAAGGAGTATTTGAACGAGCTAACCAACCGCAATAAATGGAGCAAGGGTGGACACAGCATCCAAAAGGGCACAATCGTCATCCTCAGATAGGACAACGTTCCCTCCATGCATTGGCCTCTGGGCCGAGTTATCAAGGTTCATCCAGGCGCCGATGGTGTCATCCGGACAGCTACAGTTCAGACGGCAAAGAGCATTTTGGGTCGGGGCGTCAAAAGGCTTGTCCCACTGCCAATTCAACCCGATCTCGAGAAACCCGAACAACTAGCCACCGAGACGAAATAAGATGGGAACTTCAACCACACCTCGCTAGTTTGATCGGTACCCTCTCAACGGGGGGAGAATGTTACGCCATGCGGCTTACCATAGGTCATATTCTTAACTATCGATAGCGCCACTATAATGTCGCAGACGGATCGTCGCGTCTGCCCGGCAAACAAACGTTGTAGTGGCAAGCGCGTGGTTCATTAAGCAGGGCGACTTCCAGAAACGTCGACTCGTGGCCCGTATTTTACCTCGCAGTAAAAGAATGTGGCGTGATCCGAACGTAGTGGGGGTCGCCTTCCAGAAAAAACGAAAAAAATCGAAAGGCGTTCAGAACTTTTCGAGAAGTCGAACCGTGAACACATGTGGTATGTCGCGCATTACTTATCAACCAAAACGCAGTTACATTTTTTTTGTTCCTTTTATATCTTTCTAGTTAATAAGTTGTTGAAATAAACATTAATTTATTTGTGTTAATTCTGTGGAATTTCATTGAACTACCCTTATTATCATAATCGAAATAAGGGGATCGATCAGTTCGTGGCGTCGATTATTTAATCGTAACGGGAACTTACAACTCTCGTTGACGTGCTATCTCGCGATCGCGTCTCTCCGCGAACGGTCGAAACGCATATTTTTTAACGAACGACGTCTCCCACTAGAGACTTTCTCTCGAGAGCGGCTAGCATCCTTTTCTAACCACCGATATACAAATTGACCAATTAACAGCAATGCCAATTTCCCTTACTTTCTGAACGAAGGTTGTCCTCGACGAATCCGATTTTTCCTCTGCAATATTTTTAAAGCTACACATTTCGAATTTTCCAATTATGCCGAAACAATTGCGTGAACCACTCTATATATTCCATACAATAAACTATTTTTTGCGTTTTAAAGTAGTTGAATGTTTTATTAAAATACTCTGAGCAATTCTCAGGTTTCTGTGAAAACAAGATAACCCAAATGTAGTTGTGTTTCCTTCAGAATTATGCAGATTTTATTTGAAATATGTGAGGTGTAAGTGACCCCGACGTGATCGAGCTAATGAGATTTCAATGATCGTGATTCCGGGCGCGCTAACGATATGTCAAACAAGAATAAAACAGTTACGACCAGTGAAGTAGTCCGCGTGCCTTTGACGATGCCCTAGAAGATAGTGCTATGGTTCTCCTTACTAGAGAGATAGCTCGCGGCGGCGAGCATCGCGGGCGATGAAGAAAAATCTACCGCTGGCTGTAGATGTCGCTGCTAGGGTACTGCTGTATTTTCTTTTCATTTAAGAATCGTGGAAGAAAAATCGGACTACGGTCGCCGGGATTTAAGAACCCAGATCCCGAACGTTCGTAACTTGAGGCGCTAACCACTGCGCTGCCGTTGTCTGGTATTAGTTAGTGTCGAGTTGTCGTATTTGTGCTGTCGAGTGCCGCCACATATGTATGCATTTATGAACTGAGTGGTTTACAAGTAATTACAATCGATATACATTACAAGTAATTACAATTTATTACAAATGACTCGCTGTGCATATTACTATAACAGTCAGTACTAATTCTATAGATCAGCAGCATTATAACTTTCCAATAAACAACCGAAAATCACGTCGTTGAATAATAAATGCATTCACTGTAGAACGAAATTATTACTACGAATATAAGAGAAACGATTTAAAAACCATGTATTTTTTCATTTAAATTATTTGCATTTGCAAAGGGAGATACAAAATTTTAACAACGTTGCAAATTATAAAGACACAAATTACAGTTTCGTGTTTAAGTTATTGTTCAGAGTTTGTTGGAATACAACGATATTAATCGCATACAGATGAGGTGATTGATCGAACGGATTCTTTCCTTCGTTATTCAGCGATATCCTCATTAGCGTGCGTTCGTGAGATGTACCACGGCGGCTAGCACGTGCATGCTCTTTCGAGAATTCGGCGGAAGAAGCGTAGGAATATGGATGGAACATTCCCGATGGGCACGTCGAGAAGCTACTAGAAGGTTCTGTGGCACATGTGACGCCACACAGACACCCACACAGGTCACACTCATTACTGCATAGAGAGTGGGGTTCAAAACCTTTTCAAGGGCCATGGGTCACTAAGCCAGTCAGTCTGTGAATAACTAGCCAACTGTCTACATTCCAGAACACACACACTTATAATTCCTGTAATAATTGTTTAATAAATATCACATTATATTGTTTCAACACAAACATTGTGTCTTCCACAGATTATTAATCTTAATTCCAAGATTAAATTCTAACAGAGCTTCCTAATAATTATGGTACAATTGGTAAAATGATGATTTTACATGAAAAAAGTAAAAAATATATTAGATAATCGAAATAACGCGATATAAATATAATTGAAATAACATCAGTAAGAACGGATGTTTTAAGCTTTCGATTTTGAGAAAACAGGGTATGAATACGTTTAGTTAAAAAGCAATCCGTGTTTATTCGAGCATTCGCGGAGAGACGCGATCGCGAGAAAGCACGTCAACGGGAGTAGTAAATTCCCGTTGCAATTAGATAACCGACGCCACGAACTGATCGATCCCCTGATTTCTGTTACGATAATAGGGGTGGTTCAATGAATTTAACACTGTATTAACAGGTTAATATAGCTTGTATATTTAAAAATAATGAATGTAATAATAAGAACGTCACAAATTATTTAGCGATAAATACAGTTGATATGTTATAGGAATTCAACCCGACATTGCGATATCTCTCAATGAATTCGTTAGACTAAGCAATTTATAACGTTTGACCGATTACTCTTCGATCCTTTTCGTTGTCTTCTCTGGAAGATGACCCCCACTACGCTCGGATCACGCCACCGTTCGCGCCTATGATCACGTATACCAGTTTCTTTATGCGGATAAAATAACGCACCGAAGGCGAATAGATGTTTCTGGAACTCGCTGCTTGACGACAACTATGCGTTTATCGCTACTTTGTGTATATCTCGACGGTCATGTAAGACGATCTGTTTGCGACGGTTAGGAACACGGCCTATAGTAAGCCTTGGGGCGTAATAAACGGAGAGAATAGAATAATCTTCTTTCTCTGTGGGATGTTAGAGACTGATGTGTACAAATCGAAACCGCTGAGGAGAATATCGAAAGGCGAGTGTCACAAATAAGTGAAAAGATATTATTAAGCGTCTTTAAAAACATGTTACGAAGAAATAATAAATGTACTGAATATCAAGGCGGGCATATTTAACAATATTTGTAATTATTTTTATGCATATTAATTGTAAGTTATCGATCCTTATCAGGAGCACGAAATTACACAATTAACAATTATCGAGATCGTCAAACTTTAAAACGACGAAATTTTCGGCTCTCTCGTTAAGTACCGAAAGAACTGAGTTACAGTTAAAGGTACGCGAAATTACATTAGAGAAATTAATGCAACGTGTTACGCCATGCGGCTTACCATAGATCATATTCTTAACTGTCGATCGCGGCACTATAATGTCGCAGACGGATCGTCGCGGCTGCCCGGCAAACAAACATTGTAGTGGCAAGCGCATGGTTCATTAAGCAGGGCGACCTCCAGAAACGTCGATTCGTGGCCGTTATTTTACCTCGCGTAAAAGAATGTGGCGTGATCCGAACGTAGTGGGGGTCGCCTTCCAGAAAAAACGGAAAAAATCGAAAGGCGTGCAGAACTTTTCGAGAAGCCGAACCGTCAACACATCTCTTATATCGCGCATTACTTATCAAGCAAAACGCAGTTACATTTCTTTTTGTTGTTCTCTTTATGTCTTCCTAGTTGATAATTTGTTAAAATAAACGTTAATTTATTTGTGTTAATTCTGTGGAATTCATTGAACTACCCTTATTATCCTAATCGAAATAAGGGAATCGATCAGTTCGTGGCGTCGATTATTTAATCGTAACGGGAACTTACAACTCTCGTTGACGTGCTATCTCGCGATCGCGTCTCTCCGCGAACGATCGAAACACAACGTTCAAACGACAATTGATAGTCCTGACGAAATAAACGTCGCTCAGAGAGTCGAAAATTTGTCTCTTCAAATTTTAAGCGGATACGAGTTATCCCCACTACTTCGCGGAACTGATCACTGCAAGTAGTTTCCGGTGTTTTCTTTGTCTGCTCCAGCGATAACGCAATTACTCATAAATTGCCAAAATAAGAAAAACGAAGTTTTCATATTTTTTATTTCATTGTTATAAAACGATTTAATTGGATTTTCGAGAATCTCACGATCAAAATGATATTGGACGATAGCTAAACTCTGGAAATGCGCAACGTTCGGTCAACTGCACAGAAGACCATGCCTAAGTCCGACACAATTCTTTGAAGTTACAATGAATGTTGATACTAAATCCGTCGTTTAGAGATACCTTGGCTTCTTATGACACTAAGTTAAACAACTTCCGTTATTTGCTGACTAGTCCAAATGGATCCAGACACTGGTTAAATTATATTTCTTTTGACTTTATTTGTCTAGATATAAAATCTGTAAGGTATCTCGTTGTATCTCAATTGCTTCTCTTCTTTCTTATTCCTACATTCACCGTATTCACAAAACAACGATCCAAAGACAAGTAACAGCGGTCAGTTTGTGAAAAGTGCTCGTTAACAAATCTTAAATTACAACGAAACGAAATTGTTCAACACCTTAAAATTGAAAATTACCGAACTAAGTAGGAAAAAGGCCACAATGTTTGTAGAACCTCGATAAGTGTTCGCCGAGACAGTTTCGACATCTGGACTACGTCGGACAGTTTACGACGGATATCCGTCACATAAAAGGGGTAGAAAATAACGTAGCCGATACTCTATCTCGCATCGAAGCGATCGGAAAACCAATAGATCACCATACGCTAGCTGCAGCGCAAGAAAAGGATAGCGAGTTACGCAAAATTATCAACGCTGGCTCGAGCGCGTTGCAGCTGAGAAAAGTACGATTTCCCGATCACAACGTCGAGTTATACTGCGATATTAAAACCGAGACCGTGCGACCGTACGTACCGGAACCGTTACGCCGCACCGTATTCCAAGCGCTACATGGACTTTCCCACCCGGGGATGCGAGCTACGCGAAAATTGGTAGCGACGCGCTTCGTCTGGCCGTCGGTAAATAAAGATTGCCGAACGTGGACACGACAATGCATACCGTGTCAGCGCAACAAAGTCACCAGACACGTATCCTCGCCCGTCGGAACGTTCGGAACGCTAGCGGGCCGGTTCGAGCATATACACGTAGATATCATCACAATGCAATATTCGCAAGGATACCATTATTGCCTTACGTGTATCGATCGTTTTTCGCGTTGGCCTGAAGCCATACCTATCGCCGATATGGAAGCGTCAACCGTGGCTTCGGCCCTCCTTTCTACCTGGATATCTCGTTTCGGCGTACCCTTGAAAATTACGACTGATCAAGGACGTCAATTCGAATCGCGTTTATTCGAGGAATTATGCCGGTTGCTCGGCGTCAAACATTTGCGTACAACGGCCTACCATCCAGCGTCTAACGGGATGGTAGAACGCCTACACAGACAATTAAAGGCGGCGATCAAATGCCACGACACGAGCAACTGGGTCGGAATTCTCCCGATCGTCTTATTAGGTATAAGAACCGCGATAAAGGAGGACCTAAACGCAACGGCGGCCGAAATGATTTACGGCATCGGCATACGTCTGCCGGCGGAATTCTTTTTGCCAACTAGTCAACGGGCCAACTTGGAATACGCGCGAAAATTTTTGCAAAAATTTCCTAAAGGAATTATAATCTATGAGATAAATGAAATAAAAATATAAAAACCAACCGATATTAAAAGAAGAATGATTATTTTACAAGATAATACGAAACTGTGTAAGGGATTACATATGTAACATATTGTCCCGATGTACACATATCTGCGAAGCGACTTACTACCCTGTATATTCCAGAAACTTCTTAGTTTGCCCCAGCCTTAGCAATTTGAAACTATTTTATTAAAATTAAGAATTTTCCACATTAGATCGAACGCACTTCTAATAGGTACCAAACAGTATATATATATGTCGGATCATCACTGGGAATGGGGTTGTGGGCGTCAAATGAATCTTCTCGAGGATTAGCCATTGATACAGTACACACAGGCGTAGTTTATTGCAATGATAGAATTATTACAGTCTTAACAGTTGATCACAGCGGTTCGGCACTCGCGACGCTAATGACGATGTTCTCGGGCTCAATAACGAATCCGCGGCCAACGGGATGACGACAGAACGTTCACACAAAGTCTAAGTCTGAAAATAATCACTGATCGCGAAGGCGTTACTCCTTGATCGATGAGATCGCGAGCGAGAATGCCTTTCCTGTCCCGATGATGCCACAGAGGAAAACTATAATGGGGTGTGTCTAAGGACACGAGATCATCGGATTCGTCGAGAAAAGCCTTCGTTCAGAAAGTAAGGGAAATTGGCGTTGCTGCTAATTGGTCAATCTCTATATCGGTGGTTAGAAAAGGATGTTAGCCGCCCTCGAGGGAAAGTTGCTAGTGGGAGACGCCGTTCGTTAAAAAATATGTCTCCCCTATCTTCCCGTAGCTGGGACAAAGACTGTTTGTCTGTTTGAAGGACTTTAGTTAACTAAACCTTAAGATTTATTACGGGCCCTCGGGCTAGCCGAACATGTACTGCGGAGACGCATCGACATCTGGCAATCATCTTACTCGAAGAATAGGGTCTGCGTGTGGCGAGCCACGGGACAGAAACCGTTGGAATGTTTACTGTCGCGTGTCGCCACGAATATTTCTTTTAAGGAGAGCTATAGAATTACTCCGTACCTTGTTAGGCAAAACGTTCATCCCGTGACCGCGGCTACGTTCGGCGACTGACTGTCGCCTCGAGCCCAAGCTCATTATCAGAATTCTCGAATAATTACAATCGGGTTGAATAACTACAATTGTTTGATTACAGCTATAGTAGACTCTAGGTTACAATGTTGCGGGGTTATCCAAAATTCCAAAGGCTCCGGTGTTCTTTTCATCTCCGACACGGCCATCCTGACTATCACACGTCCTCGTGTGTAACTAAAATATCGTATTTCTTACATTAGATTCGCTACAACCGACATTGTTTACGATTTAACTAAATGTCTAAGTAAGTCAAGGGTCCAGTGCAATAACAAAGTTTCGTTCGGAGGTTTGACAACAGAAAAATAAAAGAGAATAGGAATTTGTAATGTTATAATTTGTACTCAAAGTGTCAGGTGCGTTCTGTGAGTCGCCAGTCAGACCGTAATGACACAACAGATCATTTTCGATTTCGTACACTGGTGAACCTCAGTTTGTTGGATCATATTGCCACGTTGGGTGCATTACACCCAGAAAGTACGTAAGCCCACTCAACGGGTTACAACAAAAGCACGTAACCCCACTCAACGGGTTACAACAAAAGCACGTAACCCCACTCAACGGGTTACAACAAAAGCATATCAACCCACTCAACGGGTTACAACAAAAGCACATCAACCCACTCAACGGGCTACAACAGAAACACATCAACCCACTCAACGGGTTACAACAAAAGCACATCAACCCACTCAACGGGTTACAACAAAAGCACATCAACCCACTCACCGGGTTACAACAAAAGCACATCAACCCACTCACCGGGTTACAACAAAAGCACATAAACCCACTCGGTGTATTACTATGACCACAACGCAGTGTTAATGATCCTCTGAGGTCAGTGTACTTGCATCGTTATTATCACCGCCGTCGTCATCACCGCAGACGTCTAACTCAGCAGGGACGCAACCTTCTGGCATCTTTCTCAGTCTGTCGTGTCTGTCCTTATATGATCGTTTGCCGTCTAAGGTTTTTAGGGTATATCTATCTCCTTCCAAAATCTCTGCTATTACGAACGGACCCCTGAATTTCGGATCTAACTTCGTCTGGTTCCGTTCCTCGTTCTTGCGTAATACGAAATCGCCAAGGTTGAACCTAACTATTTTAGCTTTGTTTTCGTCGAACCTATCCTTATCGTATTTGGCGCTTGCTTCTATATTCTTTATCGCCTGCTGTCTTACATGGGAGATATTTACCTCTCTTTCTTCGATACTGTCGGGTAGGGATAAGCCGTAGGGTCTCGCTGTTTTACCGATTAGTAGTTCCAACGGGCTTGACTTAGTCACGCGGTTGGTGGTACAATTCAAGGCTAGTTGTATTTCCCCGATCGCGTCTTGCCAGGACCGCCCGGTGGTTTCTATTGTTGTGAACATGTTTTTTAGCGTACTCATAATACGCTCTACCTGCCCGTTGGCCCTACTAGCTCCGGTCGCAATTAAATGGAGTTTTATGTGTTTACTTTGACAAAAGTCGCGAAATTCTTTGCCCGTAAAACATCTTCCCTGATCCGCTATTATCCGGCAGGGACTGCCGAACAAAAATATAGCGGACTTAAGCGCTTTAATGGTGTTAACGGAGTCTAACTTACGGGTATGGTGCAAATATACGAACTTGGTGAAGGCGTCGACCAACACAACGACGTATTCCTTCGAATCGTTTTTACCGCTTAGTTTGCCCGTTATGTCCATATGAACCGTATGCCAAGGTATACTGGTCTTAGGTATGGGGTGTAGTTCGGCTTGTACTCTACCCGAACTCGCCTTTGAAACTCGACAAGCATGACAGTTCTCTACGAATTTGCGAACATACTTCGCCATTCCTTCGAACCAGTAATACTCGTACAGTTTCTCAAGCGTTTTATCCCAACCTAAGTGCATAATGGACTGGTGCACATGGTTAATAACAGACCACCTAAACCCTCTCGGAACGATGGGCAGGCAGAGAGTTCTACCTTTTCTCTGTATTTTACGGTGAAGGGTGCCGGACCGTAACTCATACGTATTCGCGACATCTTCCGCGAGCTCTTCGTTCTGCAATTTATCGACGATCTCGGCAATTTGTGGGTCGCGACGTTGTTCCGCTAGTAGCCAATCGTCGGAGATTTCGGTTAGGTTAATTTCTTTCTCTACGATTTTGCTAAACGTACTGCGATCCAAGTCTACGGGATTTCGCGAAAAGAAATCTACGTGGGCCATTCGTTTACCTTCCCGGTACATAATGTCGAAGGTAAAAGTTTGCAGGTAAGCCCACCATCTGTAAACCCTGTCGTTCAAGTGTACCTTACTACTGGATGCTTTCAGGGAGTTGCAATCGGTGACGACGAGAAATTCTCGTCCGTGTAAGTAATGACGGAAGTGTTTGACGGCGTTTACAACCGCTAACGTTTCCAATTCGTAGGAATGATACCTAGATTCCGCAGGGCTAGTCCTTTTGCTATAATACTCCACTACTCGATTTTTGCCTTCGACCCTGTGCATTAGAATGGCTCCATATCCTTCCGAGCTAGCGTCCGTATGTAGTTCTATGGGGTAATTGGGGTCAAATATCATCAGAACCGGCGCGTCAGTCAGGACGGAAATTACCTTTTGTCTTATCTGTTCGTGCCTATCCGTCCAAGGTATATTCTTGTTACTCGAGGTAAGTGCGTACAGGGGTTTCATTACTTGTGAAAATTTGGGAATGAAGCTTCGGAAATAAGAGGCCAAACCTATGAATTGTCTAAGTTGTGTGACGGTCGACGGTGCAGGTAAAGAACTCAAGGCTTGTATTTTACCCGGGTTTGGACGGACTTCTCCGTTACGGATTACGTATCCCAAGTAGAGTACCGATGTCTTTAAAAAGGAGCATTTCGAAAAGTTAAAGGAGAATCCGGCTTTCACGAGGGTATCTAATACGGTGCTCAACCTTTCTAGAGCCTGATCTATTGAGTCGGCGATAATTAGGACGTCGTCCAAGTAAACAACAACGAACGAATACGCGAGGTCGCCTAAGGCGTTGAGAATGGCCCTTTGGAAAACGGATGGTGCGTTTTTCAAACCGAACGGCATAGTCACGTATTCGTATTGCCCGTCGGGTGTAACGAACGCCGTATATTCCGTCGAATTAGGATGAATGGGAATTTGATGGAATCCGCTGGCCATGTCCAGGCTAATGAAGTATCTCGCCTTCTGCAATCTCGCGATTTGATCCGCGATGAGGGGTAGGGGATACCGGTCCGCGACCGTATTTTTATTTAGTGCCCGAAAATCTACGCACAGTCTATCTGAGCCGTCTTTCTTCTTTACAAGTAAGACAGGGCTCGCGAACGGCGAGCTGCTCGGCCTCACGATTTTTGCTCTAATTAACTCGTCTATTCTCTCACGCACTATCCTACGCTCTTCTTCGCTAAGTCGGTAGGGGCTTCTTTGCACGGTAACATTAGGATCGATTAACCGTATTTCTAACTGGCCCGTGCTTACGCGAGTACGTGGGAAGCCCGTAATGAATGAATCTTTGAATTTCTCGAGGACAGAAATTAACCGACTTTTATCGTTGCCAACTACGTCAGTGTCAACCGCATTGATATTGATCTCGTCCTCGGAGGTTTTACTACAGGCATTAATAGTCTTCGTTTTACAAATATCGACGCTATTCCGTGTAATAGTTACATCAAAACCCTGGCTTAAGATCTCGCGGCCAATCATGATATCATAATGTAAGTGACTATCGGCCAGAACGTGGAAGGTTATCTCCAATGTAAAACAGTTAATGCGCACCGTAGATAAGATCTGGGAGGTACTCTTAACGCAGGTGTTTCCTATTCCTCGCATAACTACTATATCTGTCGTTCTCCTTCCGGAGAATTTCGGAGCGACAGATTCTCTAATTAATGAGCACTCGGCTCCGGAATCGAAGTAAAATGGGAACGACTCACCCAGATGACTTAGACTACCGGCTGGGGACTCCACCACGCAGGAGTTGACTTTACGCTCATCCTTGAGGCCTGGTCTACCGTCCCGTCGTGCCGGGCAGTTAGGTGCGATATGGCCTTCCGCATGACACCTGTAGCAGACCACCTTGGACGGTGCGGCCGGTCGGTTTCCTTCCTGGCGTCGTGCATCCCTCTGTTGTTCGCCCTGCATCCTCTTGCGGCAGTCCTTGATTCTGTGTCCGAGAGTACCACAGTAATGACACCTCGTCTGGTGGCCCGATAACTTGCGTCGCTTAGCTTCGGGTTCCGCCGGTGCATATCTCGGCGAAGATGTCGACTCTTCTTCGTAACAAAAGGGTCGCATTTCGCTCAGGAATTGGTCCTCCGTTCTGATATCGCTCGTGAGGGCCAGTCGTTTAAGACGTTGGTCGTGTGGAATTAATATGTAGAGAGTGACAGCGTTAAGTATTTCGTCTAGCGTAGAATGTTGCCACCGCATCTGCAGGAGAGAGCGGACACGGCCGGCAAACGCCCCCGTGGATTCGCCCGCTCCCCGCTGTTCCCTGGATACCTTGATTAACGATGAGGACGTCGTCTCTCGGCCACCGAACTGTGTAAGGAATCGTTCCTTAACTTTAGGCCAAGTAATTTCTCCGTTTCCCGTTGTTCGCGCCAGCCAATGTGCTGCAGAACCCTGTATAGAGTCACTTAAGGCAGAGTATAGCGCGCCACCTCGCAGGGGGTTGTCCTCCATGGCCATACTAACAGCCGCGCACCATGCGGCTGGGTCGGCGCCTGCGACTTCTGGGTTAAAATGTGGGAATTTGGTGATTCCCGTATTTGGTCGTTGCATTAGCGTATGCATCAGGTTGCTCATGGTAGCGACCTGCCCTTCCAGCGTTCGCAACCGTTCCAATCCCACTTCTGATGTCGGATCATCACTGGGAATGGGGTTGTGGGCGTCAAATGAATCTTCTCGAGGATTAGCCATTGATACAGTACACACAGGCGTAGTTTATTGCAATGATAGAATTATTACAGTCTTAACAGTTGATCACAGCGGTTCGGCACTCGCGACGCTAATGACGATGTTCTCGGGCTCAATAACGAATCCGCGGCCAACGGGATGACGACAGAACGTTCACACAAAGTCTAAGTCTGAAAATAATCACTGATCGCGAAGGCGTTACTCCTTGATCGATGAGATCGCGAGCGAGAATGCCTTTCCTGTCCCGATGATGCCACAGAGGAAAACTATAATGGGGTGTGTCTAAGGACACGAGATCATCGGATTCGTCGAGAAAAGCCTTCGTTCAGAAAGTAAGGGAAATTGGCGTTGCTGCTAATTGGTCAATCTCTATATCGGTGGTTAGAAAAGGATGTTAGCCGCCCTCGAGGGAAAGTTGCTAGTGGGAGACGCCGTTCGTTAAAAAATATGTCTCCCCTATCTTCCCGTAGCTGGGACAAAGACTGTTTGTCTGTTTGAAGGACTTTAGTTAACTAAACCTTAAGATTTATTACGGGCCCTCGGGCTAGCCGAACATGTACTGCGGAGACGCATCGACATCTGGCAATCATCTTACTCGAAGAATAGGGTCTGCGTGTGGCGAGCCACGGGACAGAAACCGTTGGAATGTTTACTGTCGCGTGTCGCCACGAATATTTCTTTTAAGGAGAGCTATAGAATTACTCCGTACCTTGTTAGGCAAAACGTTCATCCCGTGACCGCGGCTACGTTCGGCGACTGACTGTCGCCTCGAGCCCAAGCTCATTATCAGAATTCTCGAATAATTACAATCGGGTTGAATAACTACAATTGTTTGATTACAGCTATAGTAGACTCTAGGTTACAATGTTGCGGGGTTATCCAAAATTCCAAAGGCTCCGGTGTTCTTTTCATCTCCGACACGGCCATCCTGACTATCACACGTCCTCGTGTGTAACTAAAATATCGTATTTCTTACATTAGATTCGCTACAACCGACATTGTTTACGATTTAACTAAATGTCTAAGTAAGTCAAGGGTCCAGTGCAATAACAAAGTTTCGTTCGGAGGTTTGACAACAGAAAAATAAAAGAGAATAGGAATTTGTAATGTTATAATTTGTACTCAAAGTGTCAGGTGCGTTCTGTGAGTCGCCAGTCAGACCGTAATGACACAACAGATCATTTTCGATTTCGTACACTGGTGAACCTCAGTTTGTTGGATCATATTGCCACGTTGGGTGCATTACACCCAGAAAGTACGTAAGCCCACTCAACGGGTTACAACAAAAGCACGTAACCCCACTCAACGGGTTACAACAAAAGCACGTAACCCCACTCAACGGGTTACAACAAAAGCATATCAACCCACTCAACGGGTTACAACAAAAGCACATCAACCCACTCAACGGGCTACAACAGAAACACATCAACCCACTCAACGGGTTACAACAAAAGCACATCAACCCACTCAACGGGTTACAACAAAAGCACATCAACCCACTCACCGGGTTACAACAAAAGCACATCAACCCACTCACCGGGTTACAACAAAAGCACATAAACCCACTCGGTGTATTACTATGACCACAACGCAGTGTTAATGATCCTCTGAGGTCAGTGTACTTGCATCGTTATTATCACCGCCGTCGTCATCACCGCAGACGTCTAACTCAGCAGGGACGCAACCTTCTGGCATCTTTCTCAGTCTGTCGTGTCTGTCCTTATATGATCGTTTGCCGTCTAAGGTTTTTAGGGTATATCTATCTCCTTCCAAAATCTCTGCTATTACGAACGGACCCCTGAATTTCGGATCTAACTTCGTCTGGTTCCGTTCCTCGTTCTTGCGTAATACGAAATCGCCAAGGTTGAACCTAACTATTTTAGCTTTGTTTTCGTCGAACCTATCCTTATCGTATTTGGCGCTTGCTTCTATATTCTTTATCGCCTGCTGTCTTACATGGGAGATATTTACCTCTCTTTCTTCGATACTGTCGGGTAGGGATAAGCCGTAGGGTCTCGCTGTTTTACCGATTAGTAGTTCCAACGGGCTTGACTTAGTCACGCGGTTGGTGGTACAATTCAAGGCTAGTTGTATTTCCCCGATCGCGTCTTGCCAGGACCGCCCGGTGGTTTCTATTGTTGTGAACATGTTTTTTAGCGTACTCATAATACGCTCTACCTGCCCGTTGGCCCTACTAGCTCCGGTCGCAATTAAATGGAGTTTTATGTGTTTACTTTGACAAAAGTCGCGAAATTCTTTGCCCGTAAAACATCTTCCCTGATCCGCTATTATCCGGCAGGGACTGCCGAACAAAAATATAGCGGACTTAAGCGCTTTAATGGTGTTAACGGAGTCTAACTTACGGGTATGGTGCAAATATACGAACTTGGTGAAGGCGTCGACCAACACAACGACGTATTCCTTCGAATCGTTTTTACCGCTTAGTTTGCCCGTTATGTCCATATGAACCGTATGCCAAGGTATACTGGTCTTAGGTATGGGGTGTAGTTCGGCTTGTACTCTACCCGAACTCGCCTTTGAAACTCGACAAGCATGACAGTTCTCTACGAATTTGCGAACATACTTCGCCATTCCTTCGAACCAGTAATACTCGTACAGTTTCTCAAGCGTTTTATCCCAACCTAAGTGCATAATGGACTGGTGCACATGGTTAATAACAGACCACCTAAACCCTCTCGGAACGATGGGCAGGCAGAGAGTTCTACCTTTTCTCTGTATTTTACGGTGAAGGGTGCCGGACCGTAACTCATACGTATTCGCGACATCTTCCGCGAGCTCTTCGTTCTGCAATTTATCGACGATCTCGGCAATTTGTGGGTCGCGACGTTGTTCCGCTAGTAGCCAATCGTCGGAGATTTCGGTTAGGTTAATTTCTTTCTCTACGATTTTGCTAAACGTACTGCGATCCAAGTCTACGGGATTTCGCGAAAAGAAATCTACGTGGGCCATTCGTTTACCTTCCCGGTACATAATGTCGAAGGTAAAAGTTTGCAGGTAAGCCCACCATCTGTAAACCCTGTCGTTCAAGTGTACCTTACTACTGGATGCTTTCAGGGAGTTGCAATCGGTGACGACGAGAAATTCTCGTCCGTGTAAGTAATGACGGAAGTGTTTGACGGCGTTTACAACCGCTAACGTTTCCAATTCGTAGGAATGATACCTAGATTCCGCAGGGCTAGTCCTTTTGCTATAATACTCCACTACTCGATTTTTGCCTTCGACCCTGTGCATTAGAATGGCTCCATATCCTTCCGAGCTAGCGTCCGTATGTAGTTCTATGGGGTAATTGGGGTCAAATATCATCAGAACCGGCGCGTCAGTCAGGACGGAAATTACCTTTTGTCTTATCTGTTCGTGCCTATCCGTCCAAGGTATATTCTTGTTACTCGAGGTAAGTGCGTACAGGGGTTTCATTACTTGTGAAAATTTGGGAATGAAGCTTCGGAAATAAGAGGCCAAACCTATGAATTGTCTAAGTTGTGTGACGGTCGACGGTGCAGGTAAAGAACTCAAGGCTTGTATTTTACCCGGGTTTGGACGGACTTCTCCGTTACGGATTACGTATCCCAAGTAGAGTACCGATGTCTTTAAAAAGGAGCATTTCGAAAAGTTAAAGGAGAATCCGGCTTTCACGAGGGTATCTAATACGGTGCTCAACCTTTCTAGAGCCTGATCTATTGAGTCGGCGATAATTAGGACGTCGTCCAAGTAAACAACAACGAACGAATACGCGAGGTCGCCTAAGGCGTTGAGAATGGCCCTTTGGAAAACGGATGGTGCGTTTTTCAAACCGAACGGCATAGTCACGTATTCGTATTGCCCGTCGGGTGTAACGAACGCCGTATATTCCGTCGAATTAGGATGAATGGGAATTTGATGGAATCCGCTGGCCATGTCCAGGCTAATGAAGTATCTCGCCTTCTGCAATCTCGCGATTTGATCCGCGATGAGGGGTAGGGGATACCGGTCCGCGACCGTATTTTTATTTAGTGCCCGAAAATCTACGCACAGTCTATCTGAGCCGTCTTTCTTCTTTACAAGTAAGACAGGGCTCGCGAACGGCGAGCTGCTCGGCCTCACGATTTTTGCTCTAATTAACTCGTCTATTCTCTCACGCACTATCCTACGCTCTTCTTCGCTAAGTCGGTAGGGGCTTCTTTGCACGGTAACATTAGGATCGATTAACCGTATTTCTAACTGGCCCGTGCTTACGCGAGTACGTGGGAAGCCCGTAATGAATGAATCTTTGAATTTCTCGAGGACAGAAATTAACCGACTTTTATCGTTGCCAACTACGTCAGTGTCAACCGCATTGATATTGATCTCGTCCTCGGAGGTTTTACTACAGGCATTAATAGTCTTCGTTTTACAAATATCGACGCTATTCCGTGTAATAGTTACATCAAAACTCTGGCTTAAGATCTCGCGGCCAATCATGATATCATAATGTAAGTGACTATCGGCCAGAACGTGGAAGGTTATCTCCAATGTAAAACAGTTAATGCGCACCGTAGATAAGATCTGGGAGGTACTCTTAACGCAGGTGTTTCCTATTCCTCGCATAACTACTATATCTGTCGTTCTCCTTCCGGAGAATTTCGGAGCGACAGATTCTCTAATTAATGAGCACTCGGCTCCGGAATCGAAGTAAAATGGGAACGACTCACCCAGATGACTTAGACTACCGGCTGGGGACTCCACCACGCAGGAGTTGACTTTACGCTCATCCTTGAGGCCTGGTCTACCGTCCCGTCGTGCCGGGCAGTTAGGTGCGATATGGCCTTCCGCATGACACCTGTAGCAGACCACCTTGGACGGTGCGGCCGGTCGGTTTCCTTCCTGGCGTCGTGCATCCCTCTGTTGTTCGCCCTGCATCCTCTTGCGGCAGTCCTTGATTCTGTGTCCGAGAGTACCACAGTAATGACACCTCGTCTGGTGGCCCGATAACTTGCGTCGCTTAGCTTCGGGTTCCGCCGGTGCATATCTCGGCGAAGATGTCGACTCTTCTTCGTAACAAAAGGGTCGCATTTCGCTCAGGAATTGGTCCTCCGTTCTGATATCGCTCGTGAGGGCCAGTCGTTTAAGACGTTGGTCGTGTGGAATTAATATGTAGAGAGTGACAGCGTTAAGTATTTCGTCTAGCGTAGAATGTTGCCACCGCATCTGCAGGAGAGAGCGGACACGGCCGGCAAACGCCCCCGTGGATTCGCCCGCTCCCCGCTGTTCCCTGGATACCTTGATTAACGATGAGGACGTCGTCTCTCGGCCACCGAACTGTGTAAGGAATCGTTCCTTAACTTTAGGCCAAGTAATTTCTCCGTTTCCCGTTGTTCGCGCCAGCCAATGTGCTGCAGAACCCTGTAGAGAGTCACTTAAGGCAGAGTATAGCGCGCCACCTCGCAGGGGGTTGTCCTCCATGGCCATACTAACAGCCGCGCACCATGCGGCTGGGTCGGCGCCTGCGACTTCTGGGTTAAAATGTGGGAATTTGGTGATTCCCGTATTTGGTCGTTGCATTAGCGTATGCATCAGGTTGCTCATGGTAGCGACCTGCCCTTCCAGCGTTCGCAACCGTTCCAATCCCACTTCTGATGTCGGATCATCACTGGGAATGGGGTTGTGGGCGTCAAATGAATCTTCTCGAGGATTAGCCATTGATACAGTACACACAGGCGTAGTTTATTGCAATGATAGAATTATTACAGTCTTAACAGTTGATCACAGCGGTTCGGCACTCGCGACGCTAATGACGATGTTCTCGGGCTCAATAACGAATCCGCGGCCAACGGGATGACGACAGAACGTTCACACAAAGTCTAAGTCTGAAAATAATCACTGATCGCGAAGGCGTTACTCCTTGATCGATGAGATCGCGAGCGAGAATGCCTTTCCTGTCCCGATGATGCCACAGAGGAAAACTATAATGGGGTGTGTCTAAGGACACGAGATCATCGGATTCGTCGAGAAAAGCCTTCGTTCAGAAAGTAAGGGAAATTGGCGTTGCTGCTAATTGGTCAATCTCTATATCGGTGGTTAGAAAAGGATGTTAGCCGCCCTCGAGGGAAAGTTGCTAGTGGGAGACGCCGTTCGTTAAAAAATATGTCTCCCCTATCTTCCCGTAGCTGGGACAAAGACTGTTTGTCTGTTTGAAGGACTTTAGTTAACTAAACCTTAAGATTTATTACGGGCCCTCGGGCTAGCCGAACATGTACTGCGGAGACGCATCGACATCTGGCAATCATCTTACTCGAAGAATAGGGTCTGCGTGTGGCGAGCCACGGGACAGAAACCGTTGGAATGTTTACTGTCGCGTGTCGCCACGAATATTTCTTTTAAGGAGAGCTATAGAATTACTCCGTACCTTGTTAGGCAAAACGTTCATCCCGTGACCGCGGCTACGTTCGGCGACTGACTGTCGCCTCGAGCCCAAGCTCATTATCAGAATTCTCGAATAATTACAATCGGGTTGAATAACTACAATTGTTTGATTACAGCTATAGTAGACTCTAGGTTACAATGTTGCGGGGTTATCCAAAATTCCAAAGGCTCCGGTGTTCTTTTCATCTCCGACACGGCCATCCTGACTATCACACGTCCTCGTGTGTAACTAAAATATCGTATTTCTTACATTAGATTCGCTACAACCGACATTGTTTACGATTTAACTAAATGTCTAAGTAAGTCAAGGGTCCAGTGCAATAACAAAGTTTCGTTCGGAGGTTTGACAACAGAAAAATAAAAGAGAATAGGAATTTGTAATGTTATAATTTGTACTCAAAGTGTCAGGTGCGTTCTGTGAGTCGCCAGTCAGACCGTAATGACACAACAGATCATTTTCGATTTCGTACACTGGTGAACCTCAGTTTGTTGGATCATATTGCCACGTTGGGTGCATTACACCCAGAAAGTACGTAAGCCCACTCAACGGGTTACAACAAAAGCACGTAACCCCACTCAACGGGTTACAACAAAAGCACGTAACCCCACTCAACGGGTTACAACAAAAGCATATCAACCCACTCAACGGGTTACAACAAAAGCACATCAACCCACTCAACGGGCTACAACAGAAACACATCAACCCACTCAACGGGTTACAACAAAAGCACATCAACCCACTCAACGGGTTACAACAAAAGCACATCAACCCACTCACCGGGTTACAACAAAAGCACATCAACCCACTCACCGGGTTACAACAAAAGCACATAAACCCACTCGGTGTATTACTATGACCACAACGCAGTGTTAATGATCCTCTGAGGTCAGTGTACTTGCATCGTTATTATCACCGCCGTCGTCATCACCGCAGACGTCTAACTCAGCAGGGACGCAACCTTCTGGCATCTTTCTCAGTCTGTCGTGTCTGTCCTTATATGATCGTTTGCCGTCTAAGGTTTTTAGGGTATATCTATCTCCTTCCAAAATCTCTGCTATTACGAACGGACCCCTGAATTTCGGATCTAACTTCGTCTGGTTCCGTTCCTCGTTCTTGCGTAATACGAAATCGCCAAGGTTGAACCTAACTATTTTAGCTTTGTTTTCGTCGAACCTATCCTTATCGTATTTGGCGCTTGCTTCTATATTCTTTATCGCCTGCTGTCTTACATGGGAGATATTTACCTCTCTTTCTTCGATACTGTCGGGTAGGGATAAGCCGTAGGGTCTCGCTGTTTTACCGATTAGTAGTTCCAACGGGCTTGACTTAGTCACGCGGTTGGTGGTACAATTCAAGGCTAGTTGTATTTCCCCGATCGCGTCTTGCCAGGACCGCCCGGTGGTTTCTATTGTTGTGAACATGTTTTTTAGCGTACTCATAATACGCTCTACCTGCCCGTTGGCCCTACTAGCTCCGGTCGCAATTAAATGGAGTTTTATGTGTTTACTTTGACAAAAGTCGCGAAATTCTTTGCCCGTAAAACATCTTCCCTGATCCGCTATTATCCGGCAGGGACTGCCGAACAAAAATATAGCGGACTTAAGCGCTTTAATGGTGTTAACGGAGTCTAACTTACGGGTATGGTGCAAATATACGAACTTGGTGAAGGCGTCGACCAACACAACGACGTATTCCTTCGAATCGTTTTTACCGCTTAGTTTGCCCGTTATGTCCATATGAACCGTATGCCAAGGTATACTGGTCTTAGGTATGGGGTGTAGTTCGGCTTGTACTCTACCCGAACTCGCCTTTGAAACTCGACAAGCATGACAGTTCTCTACGAATTTGCGAACATACTTCGCCATTCCTTCGAACCAGTAATACTCGTACAGTTTCTCAAGCGTTTTATCCCAACCTAAGTGCATAATGGACTGGTGCACATGGTTAATAACAGACCACCTAAACCCTCTCGGAACGATGGGCAGGCAGAGAGTTCTACCTTTTCTCTGTATTTTACGGTGAAGGGTGCCGGACCGTAACTCATACGTATTCGCGACATCTTCCGCGAGCTCTTCGTTCTGCAATTTATCGACGATCTCGGCAATTTGTGGGTCGCGACGTTGTTCCGCTAGTAGCCAATCGTCGGAGATTTCGGTTAGGTTAATTTCTTTCTCTACGATTTTGCTAAACGTACTGCGATCCAAGTCTACGGGATTTCGCGAAAAGAAATCTACGTGGGCCATTCGTTTACCTTCCCGGTACATAATGTCGAAGGTAAAAGTTTGCAGGTAAGCCCACCATCTGTAAACCCTGTCGTTCAAGTGTACCTTACTACTGGATGCTTTCAGGGAGTTGCAATCGGTGACGACGAGAAATTCTCGTCCGTGTAAGTAATGACGGAAGTGTTTGACGGCGTTTACAACCGCTAACGTTTCCAATTCGTAGGAATGATACCTAGATTCCGCAGGGCTAGTCCTTTTGCTATAATACTCCACTACTCGATTTTTGCCTTCGACCCTGTGCATTAGAATGGCTCCATATCCTTCCGAGCTAGCGTCCGTATGTAGTTCTATGGGGTAATTGGGGTCAAATATCATCAGAACCGGCGCGTCAGTCAGGACGGAAATTACCTTTTGTCTTATCTGTTCGTGCCTATCCGTCCAAGGTATATTCTTGTTACTCGAGGTAAGTGCGTACAGGGGTTTCATTACTTGTGAAAATTTGGGAATGAAGCTTCGGAAATAAGAGGCCAAACCTATGAATTGTCTAAGTTGTGTGACGGTCGACGGTGCAGGTAAAGAACTCAAGGCTTGTATTTTACCCGGGTTTGGACGGACTTCTCCGTTACGGATTACGTATCCCAAGTAGAGTACCGATGTCTTTAAAAAGGAGCATTTCGAAAAGTTAAAGGAGAATCCGGCTTTCACGAGGGTATCTAATACGGTGCTCAACCTTTCTAGAGCCTGATCTATTGAGTCGGCGATAATTAGGACGTCGTCCAAGTAAACAACAACGAACGAATACGCGAGGTCGCCTAAGGCGTTGAGAATGGCCCTTTGGAAAACGGATGGTGCGTTTTTCAAACCGAACGGCATAGTCACGTATTCGTATTGCCCGTCGGGTGTAACGAACGCCGTATATTCCGTCGAATTAGGATGAATGGGAATTTGATGGAATCCGCTGGCCATGTCCAGGCTAATGAAGTATCTCGCCTTCTGCAATCTCGCGATTTGATCCGCGATGAGGGGTAGGGGATACCGGTCCGCGACCGTATTTTTATTTAGTGCCCGAAAATCTACGCACAGTCTATCTGAGCCGTCTTTCTTCTTTACAAGTAAGACAGGGCTCGCGAACGGCGAGCTGCTCGGCCTCACGATTTTTGCTCTAATTAACTCGTCTATTCTCTCACGCACTATCCTACGCTCTTCTTCGCTAAGTCGGTAGGGGCTTCTTTGCACGGTAACATTAGGATCGATTAACCGTATTTCTAACTGGCCCGTGCTTACGCGAGTACGTGGGAAGCCCGTAATGAATGAATCTTTGAATTTCTCGAGGACAGAAATTAACCGACTTTTATCGTTGCCAACTACGTCAGTGTCAACCGCATTGATATTGATCTCGTCCTCGGAGGTTTTACTACAGGCATTAATAGTCTTCGTTTTACAAATATCGACGCTATTCCGTGTAATAGTTACATCAAAACCCTGGCTTAAGATCTCGCGGCCAATCATGATATCATAATGTAAGTGACTATCGGCCAGAACGTGGAAGGTTATCTCCAATGTAAAACAGTTAATGCGCACCGTAGATAAGATCTGGGAGGTACTCTTAACGCAGGTGTTTCCTATTCCTCGCATAACTACTATATCTGTCGTTCTCCTTCCGGAGAATTTCGGAGCGACAGATTCTCTAATTAATGAGCACTCGGCTCCGGAATCGAAGTAAAATGGGAACGACTCACCCAGATGACTTAGACTACCGGCTGGGGACTCCACCACGCAGGAGTTGACTTTACGCTCATCCTTGAGGCCTGGTCTACCGTCCCGTCGTGCCGGGCAGTTAGGTGCGATATGGCCTTCCGCATGACACCTGTAGCAGACCACCTTGGACGGTGCGGCCGGTCGGTTTCCTTCCTGGCGTCGTGCATCCCTCTGTTGTTCGCCCTGCATCCTCTTGCGGCAGTCCTTGATTCTGTGTCCGAGAGTACCACAGTAATGACACCTCGTCTGGTGGCCCGATAACTTGCGTCGCTTAGCTTCGGGTTCCGCCGGTGCATATCTCGGCGAAGATGTCGACTCTTCTTCGTAACAAAAGGGTCGCATTTCGCTCAGGAATTGGTCCTCCGTTCTGATATCGCTCGTGAGGGCCAGTCGTTTAAGACGTTGGTCGTGTGGAATTAATATGTAGAGAGTGACAGCGTTAAGTATTTCGTCTAGCGTAGAATGTTGCCACCGCATCTGCAGGAGAGAGCGGACACGGCCGGCAAACGCCCCCGTGGATTCGCCCGCTCCCCGCTGTTCCCTGGATACCTTGATTAACGATGAGGACGTCGTCTCTCGGCCACCGAACTGTGTAAGGAATCGTTCCTTAACTTTAGGCCAAGTAATTTCTCCGTTTCCCGTTGTTCGCGCCAGCCAATGTGCTGCAGAACCCTGTAGAGAGTCACTTAAGGCAGAGTATAGCGCGCCACCTCGCAGGGGGTTGTCCTCCATGGCCATACTAACAGCCGCGCACCATGCGGCTGGGTCGGCGCCTGCGACTTCTGGGTTAAAATGTGGGAATTTGGTGATTCCCGTATTTGGTCGTTGCATTAGCGTATGCATCAGGTTGCTCATGGTAGCGACCTGCCCTTCCAGCGTTCGCAACCGTTCCAATCCCACTTCTGATGTCGGATCATCACTGGGAATGGGGTTGTGGGCGTCAAATGAATCTTCTCGAGGATTAGCCATTGATACAGTACACACAGGCGTAGTTTATTGCAATGATAGAATTATTACAGTCTTAACAGTTGATCACAGCGGTTCGGCACTCGCGACGCTAATGACGATGTTCTCGGGCTCAATAACGAATCCGCGGCCAACGGGATGACGACAGAACGTTCACACAAAGTCTAAGTCTGAAAATAATCACTGATCGCGAAGGCGTTACTCCTTGATCGATGAGATCGCGAGCGAGAATGCCTTTCCTGTCCCGATGATGCCACAGAGGAAAACTATAATGGGGTGTGTCTAAGGACACGAGATCATCGGATTCGTCGAGAAAAGCCTTCGTTCAGAAAGTAAGGGAAATTGGCGTTGCTGCTAATTGGTCAATCTCTATATCGGTGGTTAGAAAAGGATGTTAGCCGCCCTCGAGGGAAAGTTGCTAGTGGGAGACGCCGTTCGTTAAAAAATATGTCTCCCCTATCTTCCCGTAGCTGGGACAAAGACTGTTTGTCTGTTTGAAGGACTTTAGTTAACTAAACCTTAAGATTTATTACGGGCCCTCGGGCTAGCCGAACATGTACTGCGGAGACGCATCGACATCTGGCAATCATCTTACTCGAAGAATAGGGTCTGCGTGTGGCGAGCCACGGGACAGAAACCGTTGGAATGTTTACTGTCGCGTGTCGCCACGAATATTTCTTTTAAGGAGAGCTATAGAATTACTCCGTACCTTGTTAGGCAAAACGTTCATCCCGTGACCACGGCTACGTTCGGCGACTGACTGTCGCCTCGAGCCCAAGCTCATTATCAGAATTCTCGAATAATTACAATCGGGTTGAATAACTACAATTGTTTGATTACAGCTATAGTAGACTCTAGGTTACAATGTTGCGGGGTTATCCAAAATTCCAAAGGCTCCGGTGTTCTTTTCATCTCCGACACGGCCATCCTGACTATCACACGTCCTCGTGTGTAACTAAAATATCGTATTTCTTACATTAGATTCGCTACAACCGACATTGTTTACGATTTAACTAAATGTCTAAGTAAGTCAAGGGTCCAGTGCAATAACAAAGTTTCGTTCGGAGGTTTGACAACAGAAAAATAAAAGAGAATAGGAATTTGTAATGTTATAATTTGTACTCAAAGTGTCAGGTGCGTTCTGTGAGTCGCCAGTCAGACCGTAATGACACAACAGATCATTTTCGATTTCGTACACTGGTGAACCTCAGTTTGTTGGATCATATTGCCACGTTGGGTGCATTACACCCAGAAAGTACGTAAGCCCACTCAACGGGTTACAACAAAAGCACGTAACCCCACTCAACGGGTTACAACAAAAGCACGTAACCCCACTCAACGGGTTACAACAAAAGCATATCAACCCACTCAACGGGTTACAACAAAAGCACATCAACCCACTCAACGGGCTACAACAGAAACACATCAACCCACTCAACGGGTTACAACAAAAGCACATCAACCCACTCAACGGGTTACAACAAAAGCACATCAACCCACTCACCGGGTTACAACAAAAGCACATCAACCCACTCACCGGGTTACAACAAAAGCACATAAACCCACTCGGTGTATTACTATGACCACAACGCAGTGTTAATGATCCTCTGAGGTCAGTGTACTTGCATCGTTATTATCACCGCCGTCGTCATCACCGCAGACGTCTAACTCAGCAGGGACGCAACCTTCTGGCATCTTTCTCAGTCTGTCGTGTCTGTCCTTATATGATCGTTTGCCGTCTAAGGTTTTTAGGGTATATCTATCTCCTTCCAAAATCTCTGCTATTACGAACGGACCCCTGAATTTCGGATCTAACTTCGTCTGGTTCCGTTCCTCGTTCTTGCGTAATACGAAATCGCCAAGGTTGAACCTAACTATTTTAGCTTTGTTTTCGTCGAACCTATCCTTATCGTATTTGGCGCTTGCTTCTATATTCTTTATCGCCTGCTGTCTTACATGGGAGATATTTACCTCTCTTTCTTCGATACTGTCGGGTAGGGATAAGCCGTAGGGTCTCGCTGTTTTACCGATTAGTAGTTCCAACGGGCTTGACTTAGTCACGCGGTTGGTGGTACAATTCAAGGCTAGTTGTATTTCCCCGATCGCGTCTTGCCAGGACCGCCCGGTGGTTTCTATTGTTGTGAACATGTTTTTTAGCGTACTCATAATACGCTCTACCTGCCCGTTGGCCCTACTAGCTCCGGTCGCAATTAAATGGAGTTTTATGTGTTTACTTTGACAAAAGTCGCGAAATTCTTTGCCCGTAAAACATCTTCCCTGATCCGCTATTATCCGGCAGGGACTGCCGAACAAAAATATAGCGGACTTAAGCGCTTTAATGGTGTTAACGGAGTCTAACTTACGGGTATGGTGCAAATATACGAACTTGGTGAAGGCGTCGACCAACACAACGACGTATTCCTTCGAATCGTTTTTACCGCTTAGTTTGCCCGTTATGTCCATATGAACCGTATGCCAAGGTATACTGGTCTTAGGTATGGGGTGTAGTTCGGCTTGTACTCTACCCGAACTCGCCTTTGAAACTCGACAAGCATGACAGTTCTCTACGAATTTGCGAACATACTTCGCCATTCCTTCGAACCAGTAATACTCGTACAGTTTCTCAAGCGTTTTATCCCAACCTAAGTGCATAATGGACTGGTGCACATGGTTAATAACAGACCACCTAAACCCTCTCGGAACGATGGGCAGGCAGAGAGTTCTACCTTTTCTCTGTATTTTACGGTGAAGGGTGCCGGACCGTAACTCATACGTATTCGCGACATCTTCCGCGAGCTCTTCGTTCTGCAATTTATCGACGATCTCGGCAATTTGTGGGTCGCGACGTTGTTCCGCTAGTAGCCAATCGTCGGAGATTTCGGTTAGGTTAATTTCTTTCTCTACGATTTTGCTAAACGTACTGCGATCCAAGTCTACGGGATTTCGCGAAAAGAAATCTACGTGGGCCATTCGTTTACCTTCCCGGTACATAATGTCGAAGGTAAAAGTTTGCAGGTAAGCCCACCATCTGTAAACCCTGTCGTTCAAGTGTACCTTACTACTGGATGCTTTCAGGGAGTTGCAATCGGTGACGACGAGAAATTCTCGTCCGTGTAAGTAATGACGGAAGTGTTTGACGGCGTTTACAACCGCTAACGTTTCCAATTCGTAGGAATGATACCTAGATTCCGCAGGGCTAGTCCTTTTGCTATAATACTCCACTACTCGATTTTTGCCTTCGACCCTGTGCATTAGAATGGCTCCATATCCTTCCGAGCTAGCGTCCGTATGTAGTTCTATGGGGTAATTGGGGTCAAATATCATCAGAACCGGCGCGTCAGTCAGGACGGAAATTACCTTTTGTCTTATCTGTTCGTGCCTATCCGTCCAAGGTATATTCTTGTTACTCGAGGTAAGTGCGTACAGGGGTTTCATTACTTGTGAAAATTTGGGAATGAAGCTTCGGAAATAAGAGGCCAAACCTATGAATTGTCTAAGTTGTGTGACGGTCGACGGTGCAGGTAAAGAACTCAAGGCTTGTATTTTACCCGGGTTTGGACGGACTTCTCCGTTACGGATTACGTATCCCAAGTAGAGTACCGATGTCTTTAAAAAGGAGCATTTCGAAAAGTTAAAGGAGAATCCGGCTTTCACGAGGGTATCTAATACGGTGCTCAACCTTTCTAGAGCCTGATCTATTGAGTCGGCGATAATTAGGACGTCGTCCAAGTAAACAACAACGAACGAATACGCGAGGTCGCCTAAGGCGTTGAGAATGGCCCTTTGGAAAACGGATGGTGCGTTTTTCAAACCGAACGGCATAGTCACGTATTCGTATTGCCCGTCGGGTGTAACGAACGCCGTATATTCCGTCGAATTAGGATGAATGGGAATTTGATGGAATCCGCTGGCCATGTCCAGGCTAATGAAGTATCTCGCCTTCTGCAATCTCGCGATTTGATCCGCGATGAGGGGTAGGGGATACCGGTCCGCGACCGTATTTTTATTTAGTGCCCGAAAATCTACGCACAGTCTATCTGAGCCGTCTTTCTTCTTTACAAGTAAGACAGGGCTCGCGAACGGCGAGCTGCTCGGCCTCACGATTTTTGCTCTAATTAACTCGTCTATTCTCTCACGCACTATCCTACGCTCTTCTTCGCTAAGTCGGTAGGGGCTTCTTTGCACGGTAACATTAGGATCGATTAACCGTATTTCTAACTGGCCCGTGCTTACGCGAGTACGTGGGAAGCCCGTAATGAATGAATCTTTGAATTTCTCGAGGACAGAAATTAACCGACTTTTATCGTTGCCAACTACGTCAGTGTCAACCGCATTGATATTGATCTCGTCCTCGGAGGTTTTACTACAGGCATTAATAGTCTTCGTTTTACAAATATCGACGCTATTCCGTGTAATAGTTACATCAAAACCCTGGCTTAAGATCTCGCGGCCAATCATGATATCATAATGTAAGTGACTATCGGCCAGAACGTGGAAGGTTATCTCCAATGTAAAACAGTTAATGCGCACCGTAGATAAGATCTGGGAGGTACTCTTAACGCAGGTGTTTCCTATTCCTCGCATAACTACTATATCTGTCGTTCTCCTTCCGGAGAATTTCGGAGCGACAGATTCTCTAATTAATGAGCACTCGGCTCCGGAATCGAAGTAAAATGGGAACGACTCACCCAGATGACTTAGACTACCGGCTGGGGACTCCACCACGCAGGAGTTGACTTTACGCTCATCCTTGAGGCCTGGTCTACCGTCCCGTCGTGCCGGGCAGTTAGGTGCGATATGGCCTTCCGCATGACACCTGTAGCAGACCACCTTGGACGGTGCGGCCGGTCGGTTTCCTTCCTGGCGTCGTGCATCCCTCTGTTGTTCGCCCTGCATCCTCTTGCGGCAGTCCTTGATTCTGTGTCCGAGAGTACCACAGTAATGACACCTCGTCTGGTGGCCCGATAACTTGCGTCGCTTAGCTTCGGGTTCCGCCGGTGCATATCTCGGCGAAGATGTCGACTCTTCTTCGTAACAAAAGGGTCGCATTTCGCTCAGGAATTGGTCCTCCGTTCTGATATCGCTCGTGAGGGCCAGTCGTTTAAGACGTTGGTCGTGTGGAATTAATATGTAGAGAGTGACAGCGTTAAGTATTTCGTCTAGCGTAGAATGTTGCCACCGCATCTGCAGGAGAGAGCGGACACGGCCGGCAAACGCCCCCGTGGATTCGCCCGCTCCCCGCTGTTCCCTGGATACCTTGATTAACGATGAGGACGTCGTCTCTCGGCCACCGAACTGTGTAAGGAATCGTTCCTTAACTTTAGGCCAAGTAATTTCTCCGTTTCCCGTTGTTCGCGCCAGCCAATGTGCTGCAGAACCCTGTATAGAGTCACTTAAGGCAGAGTATAGCGCGCCACCTCGCAGGGGGTTGTCCTCCATGGCCATACTAACAGCCGCGCACCATGCGGCTGGGTCGGCGCCTGCGACTTCTGGGTTAAAATGTGGGAATTTGGTGATTCCCGTATTTGGTCGTTGCATTAGCGTATGCATCAGGTTGCTCATGGTAGCGACCTGCCCTTCCAGCGTTCGCAACCGTTCCAATCCCACTTCTGATGTCGGATCATCACTGGGAATGGGGTTGTGGGCGTCAAATGAATCTTCTCGAGGATTAGCCATTGATACAGTACACACAGGCGTAGTTTATTGCAATGATAGAATTATTACAGTCTTAACAGTTGATCACAGCGGTTCGGCACTCGCGACGCTAATGACGATGTTCTCGGGCTCAATAACGAATCCGCGGCCAACGGGATGACGACAGAACGTTCACACAAAGTCTAAGTCTGAAAATAATCACTGATCGCGAAGGCGTTACTCCTTGATCGATGAGATCGCGAGCGAGAATGCCTTTCCTGTCCCGATGATGCCACAGAGGAAAACTATAATGGGGTGTGTCTAAGGACACGAGATCATCGGATTCGTCGAGAAAAGCCTTCGTTCAGAAAGTAAGGGAAATTGGCGTTGCTGCTAATTGGTCAATCTCTATATCGGTGGTTAGAAAAGGATGTTAGCCGCCCTCGAGGGAAAGTTGCTAGTGGGAGACGCCGTTCGTTAAAAAATATGTCTCCCCTATCTTCCCGTAGCTGGGACAAAGACTGTTTGTCTGTTTGAAGGACTTTAGTTAACTAAACCTTAAGATTTATTACGGGCCCTCGGGCTAGCCGAACATGTACTGCGGAGACGCATCGACATCTGGCAATCATCTTACTCGAAGAATAGGGTCTGCGTGTGGCGAGCCACGGGACAGAAACCGTTGGAATGTTTACTGTCGCGTGTCGCCACGAATATTTCTTTTAAGGAGAGCTATAGAATTACTCCGTACCTTGTTAGGCAAAACGTTCATCCCGTGACCGCGGCTACGTTCGGCGACTGACTGTCGCCTCGAGCCCAAGCTCATTATCAGAATTCTCGAATAATTACAATCGGGTTGAATAACTACAATTGTTTGATTACAGCTATAGTAGACTCTAGGTTACAATGTTGCGGGGTTATCCAAAATTCCAAAGGCTCCGGTGTTCTTTTCATCTGCGACATATATATATATATATATATATATATATATATATATATATATATATATATAGCAAGATTTCACATATCTCTAAATTATTCACAGAAAATTAATACGGCACATAAATTAGACTTCGGATTGTAAATATTAAGAATAAATAACCGATACAGTCTCACAAAAATAGAAGGATAAAGATAGAGATAAGGGATCAAAAACAACAGTTATTTTTCAAATTTGTATGAAAAGCCCTTAAGAAAATAAGTTCCTCCTTAAATTGAAAACAGTTATATGTATAGAAATCAAACTTGCGATAAAAGTAAAAAAGATAGAAAATAAGAAAATTGTATTTGTTTTTATGACTCACTTTTACATGTAGTATAATTTCCACCGCTATTTTAGCATAGAACGCTATTTTCAAACACGAATTGTTCCAACTCGATAGTCCCTTGCTTTACTGTAAACGGAAAATTCTTTCGTGTTCTCAACCAAATTTATCAAATTCCAGCAATGACACATGCTATGTGATTGTCAGTAGAACATGGAGAAATGTTTCCAGTAAAGTTTCGAGCGACTTATCGGCGATTTTCAGGAGACACGACGCGACGATATCGCGTGTACAGTGCTTCTATCGGTGTTGATACGCTTTAATACATAGTGCAAGAGAACACTAATAAGATTTCCCAGTGGGCCTGTAAATCCTTATAGATCACTCAAAAATATATCATATTGTTTGTTTCAACTACTAGCAATTTAAAACGTTGTCTACATATATTTAGAAAGTTAGCAAAGACATATATTTGTTCCTGAGCATGATTTCTATCAGTTGAGCGTTGTAGCAAAATGTCCGATACAATTTAATGTTGAATTTGTCTTTTTTTTAGGCTAGCTTGATTGGATTACAGGTAGATTTAAACGATCCGTGTGTTGCATCTCCAAGGCATCTTCGACTCATCGATACGCAGTGATACCCGGCAAACTTCTAGTGGACAAGCGACGTTGCTTGCAGGCAGTTTATATACATGTTTTGGCATGTGTTGTCGGCAGGCAATGTCTACAGACGCCTGTAGTCTGCCCGTACGCGCCTTAAGATTCACTGATAGACATTGTCCGCCGATTACTACGACATCTGTCTGTGGACAATAGGCCGTCAGTGTGGAGTTATCTTTACCCGAATAATTTAAGAAATATAAAATAAACTTCAACGAAAAGTTGCTAGCTTCGATATCTTACTAATACAATGTTATCGAAATTGAATAAACCTCGTTACTGTATTTAAAGGAAATTGCATTTATATTTCAAGTTTATAGAGACAACAACAACAACCAAACAAAGAATCGCAACGAAGAAATAAACGGATACAACAAACAGAACACTGGATCGAAGATAGAACAATAAACAAGATAGAACCAAGAAAACAACAGTAACGAAGAACCGGGGCGCAGAAAAAAGCACGAAGCGTGCGAGCTGGAGAGGAAACCTGTGACCGTCGGTGCAAGCGGTAAGCCTACAAAATGGTTGCCGAGCAGGAATAATCGGCTGGAGAGCCAACCTGCTGGGACCGAGCTATATGGTGGCAGGTATCGCGTGGCGCCAGCTAAGCGAGCTGCCGCCCGAAAGGGTAGGTTTAACTTGTCCAATGATCCGCAAGGAGAGGGCAAGTCGCGCGCCGACCATCTATGCGCGCCATTCCCAAGTCGAACGCGAACATCTAAATGCGAAGCCAGTATGCGTTTTTACTGCAGGTATGGCGCGGTCGACCAAAAGGTCGGGCCCTCAAACGCACACATTACTTGTACAATTCGAGTGCTGCAGATACGGAAGAGCAATTTATAATTTATCGTAATTTATCGTAATGCGAATTTTGGCGCGTCGTCATAAATAGATTTTTATTTAAAACGAAATTGTTAAATATCCTTTTGTATCAATTCACATAACGTTAATAAATCAATATTAGACATATTACTCATAAATTGTACATATCTTTGTGCATATACGCATAGTTTTCGTGCATATCTCAATATTTGTATATTTTATGTGTATAACTTTCATATGCTTTTCGCAAATTTTACATTCATAAACATCTGCAATCTACACGTTACGTTTTTCGTTGTATTTACAAGTACGGACATTAGATATTCTATTACATTCTTTTATTATAATCTTTTGATATATTTATAGTTGTTTAATTATTAGGTCATCCCATAAGTTCGTGCCGTTTTTCGAGAGGTTATATATGTTAAGATCGTTTACATACCTTTCAGTTTCATGAAAAAATGTAATCCCCCTCTCGTTGTACAACTTCTTCCCATTTTTCTGGTAGGTTCCGTCTCGATAAAAGTTCTCTTGTTTTTCTTTAAAATAATTTTCTATGCTATTTTTGAGTGTGTCAATATTTTCAAATTTTTTAGCTACTAAAAAGTGTTGTAATGCTCTGAACAGGTGGTAATCAGATGAGGCAATGTCTGGGGAATATGGGGGATGTGGTAAAATTTTTCAATTAAATTCAGACAATTTTTTTGTAACGCTTTTCGCGACATGCGGTTTAGCATTGTCGTGATGGAAGATAACGTTGTTCCTATTCACTAAACCTGGCCGTTTTTCAGCTAGTGCTTCCCTTAATTTTTCTAACTGAGCGCAATATTTGTCTGAATTAATGGTATCACCACTAGATAAAAGTTCAAAATAGAGTATTCCTTTATAATCCCACCATACACACAAAAGAACTTTACGCGGATGTAACCCTGGTTTTGCACAGCGTTCAGGTGGCTGATTTCGTTGGGATCAGCTACGTTTCCGTTCAGGGTTTTCGAAAAGTATCCACTTTTCATCACCAGTTACCAGGGGCGTTTAAGGAATGGTTCACGTTTATTACGTGCAATTAATGACATGCACGCTGTCGTTCGTTCAAGACGGTTCCGTTCCGTAAGTTCATGGGGCACCCAAACGTTCAACTTTGACACCATCCCCATTTTTTTAAACACCTATGAATCGTTGTCTTAGGTATTTTCAGGACATTTGACATCTCTTGAACTGTCAAACTTGGTGATTTTTCAACAAGATCCCGAATTTTATCTCCGTCTGTCTGAGGAGGACGCCCGGAGCGTACCTCCTCTTCTAAACAGAAATTCCCAGCTCTAAAACGTTGGAACCACTTCCTACAGGTGCGAGATGAAAGCGTATTTTCTCCGTAAACAGCACATATGTTTTTCCTGGCAATTGTTACCGAACTTTCTTTCCGAAATTCATATAACATGAGATGTCGAAAATGGATACGCATTTCACTCGTGATTTTTTACTGTTAGAAGTCACTGTGTTCACTATATTACGATCTTATGCCCACGAAGATCTACTCTAGCCTGTTCTCGATCAGCTAAGCTCAAGTGCATTGGTCCCGTATGGCCGTATGTTTAGAAATCGACACATGAAATATATACACAAAAACTTATGGGATCACCTAATATGTAAACGATTTTGAACTATTTAATTTAATAAAGACCTTAGATCGATGGATTTTAATTGCTGTCACATAATCGTTAATTCATTACTTTTCCTCCAACTGTCACGAATTTTCACAAAGTGTGTATTTCGGATCGTTAATCTCATACGAATGTAAACTTCATTTTCTTAATAATCTTGGTCAATCATGTATCACATTTTCTATAAAATCTATAAGATCAGCAAGTGCTCTAATACTTGTGAACAATCATATATCTTAATTCGTGCCTTTTGTATTAATACAGAAGCTTCATGCGAGAAAGAATTTTCGATATAAATGTTCTCAATGTTGTAAATCGAGTTCTGCCAGAGCAACCGAGCCAAACGGACGTGTAAAACAGTGCTTCAGAAAAAGTGCGGCAAGTGGGGAAGAGAAAGTTACGAACGGCAACGCCCATAGCTAAATGGTGGAAACTCGTGTCTTCTACTAAGAAGACTACAAGCAAAACTAAAATGAAAAAGCACATCCCACCGATAAAAATAATTAACAAAGACGAACAATACTACATAAATAAAACAACAAACATATCAAAACCAAGCCAACCAATAAACGAAGAACAGGAATGCTCAGCTACAAACGAAGTTGATATGGAAACAATACCAAACAATGAAGAGAATATTACCAATAACGAATTAACCCAACAGGATGAAAGCTGGAAGGTGGCAAGTTATAACAAGAAACGAAAAATAACAGGAAATTCAGATACAGAAAAGCAGCGATGGCTGCAAGAATTACCATTAAGAAACTCCTTCAGCTCACTTACGGAAGAAATAGACGACCCAACAACCAAAAACACAACTAAATCAACGCAAACTACAAAACCACCACCAATATTTGTCGACGCCCAGATAATAGACCCGCTTATTGATCCACTAAACGATATAGCTGGGAAGGAAAACTACACAATAAAACAAACAAAATTAGAACAAGTAAAAATTCAAATAAACACCCCAGAAAATTATAGGAAAGTGATAAAAGAATTAAAAGAAAAAACGCTGTGTACCACACATACCAGCTGAAAACGGAAAGGAGCTACGAAATAGTTATAAGAGGACTACATTCAAAAACTAACACAAAAAAAATTAAGTGACGAATTAGCAAAAATTGGTCATCAAACAAGAGCAATAAACAATATGACAAGATACGATACGAAGCATTTAACAACACATTGTCCATACGTAGGGAAAATAAATGAAGTAAAATGTTACAACTGTAATGGAAACCACCCAGCCAGCTATAAAGGATGCGAAATCAGAAAACAATCACAACGTAAACAGTTTCCACCACTTGGCAATAGATCAATCAACAACTACCAACCACAACAAAGTATAACGGATAATTAAGTAACATTGAAAGCACAAAATGAACCAAAAGCTATAAACGGAAACACCGATCCCCAAGGAAACCGCAGCTACGCGCAAGTAACCCAAAACATTAGACAAACAACGCCCACAAACAAACAGAATCAAAGCAACAACACCGAAGACGATACAGAAATCAAAGAAATGCTCAGACAATCCATTAAAGGTACAGAGATATTAAGAAAAATGGTAAGTGAGAAAAACACAATACTAAGGCAACAAGTACAACAAACAACAGTCATGTTACAACTACTCACAAACTTGCTAAGTAAAAAATAAAAATGGACATGCTTAAAATAGCAGCCTGGAACTCTAACGGACTACAACAAAGGGCCCTAGAAACTAAAACATTCCTGTATAATAATAATATCGACATACTACTCGTATCGGAAACACACTTCACTATAAAAAGTTACATAAAAATACCGTACTACACAATATATGATACCAAGCATCCTTCAGGAAAATCACACGGAGGGACCGCAGTAATAATAAGAAACGACATTAAACACCACTAACACAGCCAAGCTAGTAAGGAATATATACAAGCAACCACCGTTACTGTACAAACTAGCAGCAACCATTTACAGTTGTCAGCAGTATATGTACCACCGCGACACAAAATGACATCACAAACGTGGGAAGAGTACTTTCAACACTTAGGTGACAAGTATATCGCAACGGGAGACTACAATGCAAACCCACGCTATGGGGATCAAGAATTACCACACCTCGAGGTAGAACCCTGGAAAAATACATTAACAACAACCTCAATATATTATCCACAGGAAGACATACTGGCCGACAGACCTGAGCAAAATACCTGGCCTACTCGATTTTGCAGTTACAAAGGGACTAAACGCAAATAAACTAAAAATAACACTCAGCCCCATTGCATACAGCCCAATTGCTTACAGAAACAAATTAATACTTTATAGCAATCCAGGGACACTATGCAACAGAACAACCAAATGGCAAATTTTTAAAGAAATAATCGAGAGCAAAACCAGTTGCAGCATCCCATTGGAAACACCCGAACACGTCGAACAGGCAGTAACACCATTGACAGAAACTATCCAAGAAGCATCATGGACAACCACTATACCTGAACCAACCAACAGACAAACAAAAATAATTCCATCAGACATACTTGAAAAAATTAGAGAAAAAAGAAAAGCGAAAGCAAAATGGCAAAAACATAGAACACGAGAAAACAAAAATCACCTAAACAAACTTGCAAAGGAAATAAAAACAAAATAAAAGTGCACAACAATAACGAATTCACAAAATTCATAGAGTCACTCTCTGCTCACGAGAACTCCAACTACTCCCTATGGAAAGCCACGAAAAAAAAAGAAACCAATAAAACTAGTCCCAGCAATCAGGACGGCAGACAACACATGGGCAAGAAGCAACGAAGAGCAAGCTGAAGAATTTTCCAACCACCTTTGAAACACATTTATACCACATAATATCAACAACAGCAACCCCAAATGTCATACGGACGAGGATGCGTTTACCACTAGTACCTCAACTGACAACCACTATACCATACCTAAAACAACAGCACAAGAAATTAGAAACATAATCGAGAAAACAAAAAGCAATAAAGCACCACGAATCGACCTAATCAATGGTAAAATCTTGAAAAACCTTCCGCCAAAAGCGATAACACTAATGACAATAATATTCAATGCAATACTAAGAATCCAATACTTTCCTAAACTGTGGAAACTAGCACAGGAGATAATGTTACCTAAACCAGGCAAAGAACCACACCAAACTGCATCTTACAGACCAATATCACTACTTCCTGTGTTTTCCAAAATACTAGAGGAAATAATATGCAACCGCATAAAACCAATAATATTGTTAAGGAAATTCGAGGATTTGGGAATACAAATTATTGGCTATATTTCCCATACAACAGTTATACATCTATATTCCTCTCTAAGAACGTCTTGCACGCACGCTGGTTGCCAACCGACTCTAGTCTTCGGTGTCTCGATTAACTCTAACGACTCTACTCTTCGACGACTCGATTAGCTCTGTCTCTCGCAACACACACACTTTTCGACTCGCACACTCTGACCTTTCGGTCGTCCCACCTTGAAACCGTCCTTCTGATCTAACGTTGTCTATTGTTTTTCTTCTAACATCTGGCAACAGTCTTTTGTTTCCACTGAGTCCTTGACGCCCTCTAACCCTTACACACACACTCTCATGTACAGTGTAAATGTATCACTTCCCTAACAAATATAGAAGGAAAAATTAATACCAGATCACCAATTTCGATTCAGAAACATACACTCCACTATAGAGCAAATGCACAGGCTCATTAAAGAAATAATACTAGCATTAGAAAACAAACAATACTGTACAGCCCTCTCTATGGACATAGATAAAGCATTTGACAAAATAAACCACGAAAGCCTACTACAAACAATCAGGAAACAATTTCCGGAGCAAATATACCAATTAATAAAATCTTACTTAAGCAGCAGAACCTTCGTAATAAAAATCAAGGACACATACTCTGAAGTTAAAGACATAAAGGCAGGGGTTCCGCGAGGAAGCGTCTTAGGATCAATACTATACACAAAACATACCAACAACTACCAATAGCAAAATACTGACACTCACGGACGACACAGCTGTACTAGTCAGGCACACTAACCCAGAAACAGCAGTCAAATTACTACAAGAACATATCACAAAAATAGAAAAGTGGCTGCAAGATAAACAAATAAAAGCAAACCCCGATAAATGCAACCATATTACACTCACACTGCGAAAACAGACACCATCAAACATCCTACTGAACGGCACGCACATACCGCAAACAAGGCAAGTCAAATACCTAGGACTAGACCACCTAGAAACACAACTCACATAGAAACAGCATACTAAATCAATAATAGACAAAATACAGACAACAAGGAGACAAATGCATTGGCTAACAAGTCGAAAATCCAAATTAAGCATAGAAAATAAATTAAAAATATACAAAACGATCATAAAACCAATCTGGACGTACGGAATACCACTATGGGGGGCAGCGGCAATGAGCCATATAAACAAAATAGAGACAGTACAAGCTAAAATTCTTAGAACAATAGTAAACGCCCCATGGTACGTTAGAAGCGAAGGCATACGGAAGGACCTGGGAATACCAATGGTCAAAGAGAAAATTAGCAGACACGCAGAAAAATACAAAGAAAGAATAGGAACACAGCCAAACTGGCTAGCTGCGGAAACGATCAACACCTCAAACATGGATAGAAGGCTGAAAGGGAAATACCCAGCAGACCTCACAAAGGACACAACCAAACAAACACGAAGATGGTATCCCACTGGGGGTAGCTACCCACATAATAATCTAACAGCTAAAAAATTCTACCAAATGTCCAAACTGGACAAATTGTGAATCTAATCTATAAAATAAAAAAAAACCTGTGATCTGAGTTTAGATCTCAGTTTAGAGTGATACATCTCCTAAAAGGATTAAGAGATTTTTTAACAAATTCCCAAAATAACAGTGAATTTTAGAACAAAGATAATGGAAATACATAAACATCTTGTTAATAACGACGTGGGTATACTGATAGGAACTAATATCTGCAGAATATATGAATGTCTTAAACATAAGGTAATGCTAAAAAACGTTCTCTTTGTCCAACGACCTCTTGATTCCTATACAACCTCTCCTGGTTATCTTGCGCACGCGTAACATTCACGTACCGTTACATGCATTGCCATTCCATACTTTTCGTATCCTTTTTATACTGTTACTTGAATATAGAATTGTATGAAAAATACAAGAGCACAAAGATATAGAAAATATAAAAATATAAAAATAAAAGATTACAAAACTGTCAAAATTACAGAAAATCAGATTAAACATTAGTACCTATATTCTGCATTCTTTTTGTATTACATATACATTTTTTACATTATAAATGTCGGGTTTACATTAGAATTAGGGTTAGGGGCGTGAAACGAATCTTCATTTGGATTACACATTGTCGTTGTGCAATAGAGAAGACATTGACTAGTGCAACTGCGATTATTATAGAATCGGACAAGTAACCGTGGTAATTAGATACTCGAGAAACTAATGACAATGATCCTAAGTGCAGTAACGAATCCGCGGTCAACGGGATAGTAGATGTACGGGCTCACAAAATCTAAGTCGGACTCTTTGTTAATAAAACGCGTAATATTCACTGGTCGTATGGGGTTACTCTTTTCGTCGATGAGATCGCAAGAAAGAATGAATTTCCGTCCCGATGATGCCACAGAGGAAAACTATAATGGGGTGTGTCTAAGGACACGAGATCATCGGATTCGTCGAGGAAAGCCTTCGTTTAGGAAGTAAGGGAAATTGACGTTGCTGCTAACTGGTCAATCTCCATATCGGTGGTTAGAAAAAGATGCTAGCCGCCCTCGAGGGAAAGTTGCTAGTGGGAGACGCCGCTCGTTGAAAAATATGTCTCCCCTATCTTCCCGTAGTTGGGACAAAGACTGTTTGTCTGTTTGAAGGACTTTAGTTGACTAAACCTTAAGATTTATAACGGGCCCTCGGGCTAGCCGAACATGTACTGCGGAGACGCATCGACATCTGGCAATCATCTTACTCGAAGAATAGGGTCTGCGTGTGGCGAGCCACGGGACAGAAACCGTTGGAATGTTTACTGTCGCGTGTCGCCACGAATATTTCTTTTAAGGAGAGCTATAGAATTACTCCATACCTTTGTTAGGCAAAGCGTTCATCCCTTGACCGCGGCTACGTTGGGCGACAGACTGTCGCCTCGAGCCAAAGCTCACCGTCACTAATCTCGAACAATTACAATCGGATTGAATAACTACAATAGTTTAGTTACAGTTATAGTAGACTTTAGATTGCAATGTTGCGGGGCTATCCGAAGGTTCCGGTGTCCTTTCATCTCCGACATATATATATATATTTATGTTGTGTGTCATATTAATATGACTAATGTTTTTTAATTCTTCGATAGCGTTATTTATTGTTTTGAGTAGTTTATTTTATAGTGTGTTCGATAGTGTAAAACATACACACACACACATATATATAAATATGTATTCATATGCATATTTCTTCTGGCAGTGTAGTATTCATACGAAATGAAATGTTAATTATTTATTTTATATTAACTTCATTTAATAAGATAGAACACGCACACGCACACGTATATATGTATATACTTCTGGCAATGTGATTTTCATTTAGATTCTTTAGAGATGTAATGTTGTGTATTTGAGGTTATGTGTCAATTATTTGATTTCATATATACATATATATCTTGTATTGTGACAACATAGTATTGAAGGTTTTGTTTCTAGATTATTGTGTGTTTAATGTGTGTTTACATATTTGTGTTTGATGATAGAATTTCTGTACGCAATTCCTCAAGTCGTTGCGGTGTTAATTATTTTGAGCGTTTGGCCTATCGACAGGTTGTCGCTTAGTCCCAAGTGTTGCGTTGTGTGTTCTATTTCTTTTGTAGATTATTATTAGTGGTTTAGTTTAGAATATGGATTATTTATATATTTATATATAGACATGCATGTTTCGTAATTGTTAGGGAAGTGATACATTTACACTGTACATGAGAGTGTGTGTGTAAGGGTTAGAGGGCGTCAAGGTCTTAGTGGAGACAAAAGACTGTTGCCAGATGTTAGAAGAATCTAGGGTAGTCGGTTGGCGACCAGCGTGCGTGCAAGACGTTCTTCAGAGAGTAATATAGATGTATAACTGTTGTGTGGGAAATATAGTCAATAATTTGTATTCCCAAATCCTCGAATTTCCTTAACCTGGTAGCAGAGCGTGGTTACTAGCTTTACAAGATATTTAGTGCGTGGTTACGATCTTGCGAGTGAGTTTTCAGTAATGAAAAAAAAACTTTCAGAGGAAAAAATATACTTCGAGCACGTAGGAACGCTTGAGTAAGAAAAGAAAAAAAAAGAAGAATCAATTAAAATGGAGAGATCGGAAATCATGATACCTATATTCGATGGTGAGGATTATGGAATGTGGAAGCAACGAATCACGATGTTTCTCAAATATAAGGAATGCGAGGTTGTTACAACTAGAATGAAGAACGAAAGAGACGATGAAGACTGGGACGAAAAGGATTTGAAGGCGATTAATATAATTCATAGTGCAATATCGAACAGACAATTGGAGTATGTTAGGGAAGGAAAAACGGCGTATGATATAATAAAAAGGTTCGATGAAATGTACTTGAAAGAGTCGACGGCACTGCAGATCGTATGCAGAAGGAGATTGGAAAACATAAGACTGGAGAACTACAGTGATTCAGCATCATTCTTTAACGACTTTGAAAAATTAATCAATGAATTAAAAAGTGCGGGCGCACAAGTAAGTGAGAGGGAAAAGCTGAAATTACATGCTGAATACGTTACCCGAAGAATACAGCTACATAGCGGACATAATAGACGCATTGAAAGAAGAGGATCAAACGGTAGCGTATGTAAAAAATAAAATAGAGATAGCAGAGAAGAAAAATAAATCCAATCGAGGAGAAAGGCAAACCAACGCCTTTTCTGCAAAAAAGGAAGGATGCTTCAGATGTGGAAGATTAGGACACTTTGCGAGAGATTGTCAAAATGGCGTCCAAGCGGGAAGCAGTAACGGCTATTGGCATGGGCCAACACGTGGTCGAAACAGAGGAAGAGAGAACAAAGGCAATACGAGCAGAGGACGTGGAAACTTTCATCGTCAATCAGCAACCGGCACGGGCGAGCATGGAAACTCAAGAGCAGGCATATGGACAGCAACGGCGCACGCAGCAAACAGCAGTGAGACGAATGAAATAAGTAAGAACGAAATAGTGTGGCTATTAGATAGCGGTTGTACCGATCACATAATTAATAATATAAATTATTTCGATAAATCTATCGACCTAAAAGAACCGGTAAATATATATTTAGGCGATAATAGACCGATAAAAGCGACAAGAGTTGGGAATGTTATAAGTTATTTTGAAGCATTCGGAAAACAAAATAAAATAAATATGAGGAAAGTATTTTACGCGAAAGAAATGTCCGCAAATTTGGTTAGGTTAGGTAAACTAACAGACAATAAGAATACGGTTATTTCCAAAGGAAATATTGCGAAAGTAATAGATGAGGATAATATACTTACAGCTGTAGCGTTCAAAGAGAATGGGACATATAGAATAAAAAGTATATTGAAAGGGAAGAAGCACTTAGTAAACAGCGCCGAACGTAGTGGTATGAGTAAAAAGGAAAGATGGCATAGGATGCTAGGACACGTAAATTTTAAATATTTAGAGATTTTGGGTAAAGAGCAGCTAGTGACTGGCATACCGAATGAATTTGAAAAGGAACTTTTGAAATGTAGGGTGTGTATAGAAAGCAAAATGCATAACTTACCTTTCAAAAATAATCGAACTAAGGCTAAGGAAGTAATGGAAATTATTCATACGGACGTATGTGGTCCCTTTAAGACTACCGGATTCAATGGAGAAAAATATTTCATTTCATTTATCGATGATTATAGTAAAATAGCTAGGATCTATTGTATAAAATCAAAAGATGAGGTCTTTGATTCTTTCGTACAGTTCGTAAATGAAGCCGAAAATTTAACGGGCAAGAGGTTAAAAATATTAAGATGCGATAATGGTAAAGAATATTTAAATAATCGAATTTATAAATTTGCTAGGGATAAAGGTATAAGAATAAATAATTGCCCAACATACGTACATGAATTAAACGGGACAGCGGAAAGGTATAATAGAACAGTGATGGACATGGCGCGTTGCTTGTTAGCGGAAGCGAAAGTACATAAAAGGTACTGGCCGGAAATAGTTTATACAGCGGTATACTTGAAAAATCGAATATTAGCGAATACTATAGAAAGAAAGACACCTTTTGAAATATTCTTCGGGAAAAAACCAAGTGTTAAAAATCTACATCTATATGGAAGTAAAGTTTTTGTAAGAAGGCCAGAACAAAAAAGAGTTTCCAAATGGGACAAGAAGGCAGATATGGGAATTCTATTAGGATATAGTGAAGTAGGATACAGAGTCTTATTAGGTGAGAAAATAACAATAGCTAGACATGTAGAGGTCATTGAGACAGACACTAAATGTATCGGTTTTGAGGAAAATTCATTAGAGGCAGATAGAAATGATAGCGAAGATAACTATTCATTGGATGGTATGGATAAGGAAGAGTTAGAAGGTAGGAAAGATGAAAATAATAGTAGTATTGAAAGCTCAAACACTCCTAGGAGATCTACACGTATTAAGAAAACTCCAGTAAGGTATCCAGAAAAGGAAAATATTTGCGAGATTCATGCAAATTATTGTAAAGTAGATATCCCTCGTACATTTGAGGAGGCGATTTGTTGCGAAAATAATGAAGTTTGGAAACAGGCTATGGATAAGGAAATAGAATGTCTCTATAAGAATAAAACTTGGAAATTGGTAGAAAGGGTAAAAGGCAAAGAAGTATTAGATGTAAAATGGGTTTACACGAAAAAATCAGAGGACAGGTATAAGGCTAGATTAGTGGTAAGGGGATTTCAACAAAGAAACGTAGCCGATGACATATATTCTCCAGTGGCGAGTAATCAGACCTTTAAGATATTGCTATCGTATTGTTGTCAAAATGGATTAATAATTGAGCAAATGGATGTAGAAACTGCCTTTTTAAATGGTGAAGTAACCTCGGAGGTATATGTAAATCAACCAAAGGGATATGCGGACGGAACGAATAGAGTTTGTAAATTATCGAAAGCGCTTTATGGGTTAAAAGAAAGTCCGAGGGACTGGTATGAGTGTTTTGATAAGTATGTGACGAGATTAGGTTTTCAAAAGAACAATATAGAGCTGTGCCTATATACTTATGGAGAGGGAGAAAATGTTGTTTATTTGTTAATATACGTAGACGATTTGTTGATTTGTAGTAAAAACAAAGGGAAGATACAAAGTGTAAAAAAAAATTATTAACTGATAAATTTGAAATGAAAGATTTAGGTGAAGTAAAAGAATATCTTGGAATAAATATAGAGTATGATTATTTAAAAAATGAAATGAGATTAAGCCAAAAGAAATACATAGAATCATTAGCAAACAAATATAAATTACATAATAGCAAATTGTACTGTACACCTATGGAGACCAACTTAAAAATTGAAAAAGCTGAGATAAATAGAGAGGACATTGGATACAAGAATTTAATTGGCGCATTGCTGTATATTAGTGTAAATACCAGACCCGATATAAGTTATAGTGTGAATTATCTGAGTAGATTTCAAGATTGTTGTAACGAGACACATTTTAAATATGCCTTGCGAATATTGAAATATTTGTACCGGACTAGAGATTTAGGGCTACATTATAAAAGAAATGAAAAGTGCGAAACGATAGATTGTTATGTGGACGCTGATTGGGCAGGAGATCATATAGATAGGAAATCGACTTCTGGGTATGTAATTGGATTGTATGGAAATGTAATTGGATGGAAGTCTAAAAAACAAAGGTGTGTGACAAAAGCCTCGACGTATGCAGAGTATGTAGCTCTATCGGAAGCGGTGAGCGAAGTAATGACTATCAGAGAACTAATGAAAATCTTCGATGTAAATGTAGACGATAACCCTGTAAAAATCTATGAGGATAACTCTGGAGTAATGAGTATAGCAAAATACGGAACTTTTACAAAAAATACTAAACACATTGAAGTTCATTACCACTACGTTCACGAGTACGTAAAGGAAAATAAGATAAACATAATAAAAGTAAGTACAGAAGAAAATACTGCCGATATTTTTACGAAGGCACTGTGTAGAGAGAAATTTGAAAGGTTTAGGTCATGGATGAATGTAAAATAAGAGAAATGTAAATAAAGCGATAAATGTTAAATATTTTGTTAATTCGACAAGTATGTAAATAAAATTAAGTGTACAGTATAAATGTAAGGAGGCGTGTTAGGGAAGTGATACATTTACACTGTACATGAGAGTGCGTGTGTAAGGGTTAGAGGGCGTCAAGGTCTTAGTGGAGACAAAAGACTGTTGCCAGATGTTAGAAGAATCTAGGGTAGTCGGTTGGCGACCAGCGTGCGTGCAAGATGTTCTTCAGAAAGTAATATAGATGTATAACTGTTGTGTGGGAAATATAGTCAACAATTTGTATTCCCAAATCCTCGAATTTCCTAAACAGTAATGCAGTTCTTATTTTATAACTCTTTACCGGAATGTAGGCTAGTTTTAAGTATATATCTTACATTACTATTTGATTTAATGCGCACACATATATATACATTTCTGACAATGTAACCTTTATTTCTACAATAATACAATATTGTATGTTTTATGTATTCGTTAGACTGTTAGTTTTTGACTTCATATATACTTATATTTCATAAATTGATAATATTGTATTTGTTGCATAGTATTGGAAGCACTGCCTCTAATATTTACTAGTTTATTACACGTCTGGCATATATGTTTATACTTATATGTAACTCTCCAAGTTGATTGATTAAAATATATATATATACATGTATTCCTGGCGTTTCAATTATTTCCCCTTTTGTAGTTATTCTTATTTCCTGGTTTATTTGTTTGGTTCGTAACTCGTTCAATCCATTAGCTGGTTCTACTTATTTTATTTTATACTGGTTGGATTTATATTATATTGAACCATAAGTTTTTCAAATTGCAAGTCGGTTATTGGTAGGTTTATTTAGAGTTGTGTGTATATGTATTTTGTTTATTGGTTGGATCTATTAGTCGCCCACGTTTCGTTACTCCTTCCTTTAGTTTCGTAGCGCCGTGTGTTAGTTTGTGCATTCAAATCCTTATTCGCGCGTTTTGTATAGAATGGTTTTCTTGTTCTTGTTACGGCTCGTGCGGAGCGCTGGACGTGACATCAGCGAGCGCTTAAACGTCGAAATATCTCTAACGGGAAGGGAATGACGGCTACTTTTCGTCAAAATCGACGAAATCATCGCGATTTGCGATCTATTTTGCGTGTTTCGACGCTTAAACGGTAGTACATTGCATTTGCAGTGTAAAATGGAGTTCAACGAGCACTTAAACGTTGAATTATCTCCAACGGGAAGGAAATGACAGTTAGTTTTCGTCAAAATCGACGAAATCTTCGCGATTTGCGAGCTATTTTGCTTGTTTCGACGCTTAAACGGTAGTACATTGCATTTGCAGTGTAAAATGGAGTTCAACGAGCGCTTAAACGTTGAATTATCTCCAACGGGATGGAAATGACGGCTAGATTTCATCAAAATCGACGAAATCATCGCGATTTGCGACCAGTTTCGCTTGTTTCGACGCTGAAACGGTAGTGCATTACACTTGGCGTGTAAAATGGAGTGAAATGAGCGGTTAAACGTCTAAATAACTCCAACGGGAAGGAAATGACGGCTAGATTTCATCAAAATCGACGAAATCTTCGCGATTTGTGAGCAATTTTGCTTGATTCGACGCTTAAATGGTGGTGCATTGCATTTGCAGTGTAAAATGGAGTTCAACGAGCGCTTAAACGTCTAAATAACTCCAACGGGAAGGAAATGACGGCTAGATTTCATCAAAATCGACGAAATCTTCGCGATTTGTGAGCAATTTTGCTTGTTTCGACGCTTAAACGGTAGTACATTGCATTTGCAGTGTAAAATGGAGTTCAACGAGCACTTAAACGTTGAATTATCTCCAACGGGAAGGAAATGACAGTTAGTTTTCGTCAAAATCGACGAAATCTTCGCGATTTGCGAGCTATTTTGCTTGTTTCGACGCTTAAACGGTAGTACATTGCATTTGCAGTGTAAAATGGAGTTCAACGAGCGCTTAAACGTTGAATTATCTCCAACGGGATGGAAATGACGGCTAGATTTCATCAAAATCGACGAAATCTTCGCGATTTGCGAGCAATTTTGCTTGATTCGACGCTTAAACGGTAGTGCATTGCATTTGCAGTGTAAAATGGAGTTCAACGAGCACTTAAACGTTGAATTATCTCCAACGGGAAGGAAATGACAGTTAGTTTTCGTCAAAATCGACGAAATCTTCGCGATTTGCGAGCTATTTTGCTTGTTTCGACGCTTAAACGGTAGTACATTGCATTTGCAGTGTAAAATGGAGTTCAACGAGCGCTTAAACGTTGAATTATCTCCAACGGGATGGAAATGACGGCTAGATTTCATCAAAATCGACGAAATCTTCGCGATTTGCGAGCAATTTTGCTTGATTCGACGCTTAAACGGTAGTGCATTGCATTTGCAGTGTAAAATGGAGTTCAACGAGCACTTAAACGTTGAATTATCTCCAACGGGAAGGAAATGACAGTTAGTTTTCGTCAAAATCGACGAAATCTTCGCGATTTGCGAGCTATTTTGCTTGTTTCGACGCTTAAACGGTAGTACATTGCATTTGCAGTGTAAAATGGAGTTCAACGAGCGCTTAAACGTTGAATTATCTCCAACGGGATTGAAATGACGGCTAGATTTCATCTAAATCGACGAAATCATCGCGATTTGCGACCAGTTTCGCTTGTTTCGACGCTGAAACGGTAGTACATTGCATTTGCAGTGTAAAATGGAGTTCAACGAGCGCTTAAACGTTGAATTATCTCCAACGGGATGGAAATGACGGCTAGATATCATCAAAATCGACGAAATCTTCGCGATTTGCGAGCAATTTTGCTTGTTTCGACGCTGAAACGGTAGTGCATTGCATTTGCAGTGTAAAATGGAGTTCAACGAGCACTTAAACGTTGGATTATCTCCAACGGGAAGGAAATGACAGTTAGTTTTCGTCAAAATCGACGAAATCTTCGCGATTTGCGAGCTATTTTGCTTGTTTCGACGCTTAAACGGTAGTGCATTGCATTTGCAGTGTAAAATGGAGTTCAACCAGCACTTAAACGTTGAATTATCTCCAACGGGAAGGAAATGACAGTTAGTTTTCGTCAAAATCGACGAAATCTTCGCGATTTGCGAGCTATTTTGCTTGTTTCGACGCTTAAACGGTAGTACATTGCATTTGCAGTGTAAAATGGAGTTCAACGAGCACTTAAACGTTGAATTATCTCCAACGGGAAGGAAATGACAGTTAGTTTTCGTCAAAATCGACGAAATCTTCGCGATTTGCGAGCTATTTTGCTTGTTTCGACGCTTAAACGGTAGTGCATTGCATTTGCAGTGTAAAATGGAGTTCAACGAGCACTTAAACGTTGAATTATCTCCAACGGGAAGGAAATGACAGTTAGTTTTCGTCAAAATCGACGAAATCTTCGCGATTTGCGAGCTATTTTGCTTGTTTCCACGCTTAAACGGTAGTGCATTGCATTTGCAGTGTAAAATGGAGTTCAACGAGCACTTAAACGTTGAATTATCTCCAACGGGAAGGAAATGACAGTTAGTTTTCGTCAAAATCGACGAAATCTTCGCTATTTGCGAGCTATTTTGCTTGTTTCGACGCTTAAACGGTAGTACATTGCATTTGCAGTGTAAAATGGAGTTCAACGAGCGCTTAAACGTTGAATTATCTCCAACGGGATGGAAATGACGGCTAGATTTCATCAAAATCGACGAAATCATCGCGATTTGCGAGCAATTTTGCTTGATTCGACGCTTAAATGGTGGTGCATTGCATTTGCAGTGTAAAATGGTGTTCAACGAGCGCTTAAACGTTGAATTATCTCCAACGGGATGGAAATGACGGCTAGATTTCATCAAAATCGACGAAATCATCGCGATTTGCGACCAGTTTCGCTTGTTTCGACGCTGAAACGGTAGTGCATTACACTTGGCGTGTAAAATGGAGTGAAATGAGCGGTTAAACGTCTAAATAACTCCAACGGGAAGGAAATGACGGCTAGATTTCATCAAAATCGACGAAATCTTCGCGATTTGTGAGCAATTTTGCTTGATTCGACGCTTAAATGGTGGTGCATTGCATTTGCAGTGTAAAATGGAGTTCAACGAGCGCTTAAACGTCTAAATAACTCCAACGGGAAGGAAATGACGGCTAGATTTCATCAAAATCGACGAAATCTTCGCGATTTGTGAGCAATTTTGCTTGTTTCGACGCTTAAACGGTAGTACATTGCATTTGCAGTGTAAAATGGAGTTCAACGAGCGCTTAAACGTTGAATTATCTCCAACGGGAAGGAAATGACGGCTAGATTTCATCAAAATCGACGAAATCTTCGCGATTTGTGAGCAATTTTGCTTGATTCGACGCTTAAATGGTGGTGCATTGCATTTGCAGTGTAAAATGGAGTTCAACGAGCGCTTAAACGTCTAAATAACTCCAACGGGAAGGAAATGACGGCTAGATTTCATCAAAATCGACGAAATCTTCGCGATTTGTGAGCAATTTTGCTTGTTTCGACGCTTAAACGGTAGTACATTGCATTTGCAGTGTAAAATGGAGTTCAACGAGCGCTTAAACGTTGAATTATCTCCAACGGGAAGGAAATGACGGCTAGATTTCATCAAAATCGACGAAATCTTCGCGATTTGCGAGCTATTTTGCTTGTTTCGACGCTTAAACGGTAGTGCATTGCATTTGCAGTGTAAAATGGAGTTCAACGAGCGCTTAAACGTTGAATTATCTCCAACGGGATGGAAATGACGGCTAGATTTCATCAAAATCGACGAAATCATCGCGATTTGCGACCAGTTTCGCTTGTTTCGACGCTGAAACGGTAGTACATTGCATTTGCAGTGTAAAATGGAGTTCAACGAGCGCTTAAACGTTGAATTATCTCCAACGGGATGGAAATGACGGCTAGATTTCATCAAAATCGACGAAATCATCGCGATTTGCGACCAGTTTCGCTTGTTTCGACGCTGAAACTGTAGTGCATTACACTTGGCGTGTAAAATGGAGTGAAATGAGCGGTTAAACGTCTAAATAACTCCAACGGGAAGGAAATGACGGCTAGATTTCATCAAAATCGACGAAATCATCGCGATTTGCGAGCAATTTTGCTTGATTCGACGCTTAAATGGTGGTGCATTGCATTTGCAGTGTAAAATGGAGTTCAACGAGCGCTTAAACGTCTAAATAACTCCAACGGGAAGGAAATGACGGCTAGATTTCATCAAAATCGACGAAATCTTCGCGATTTGTGAGCAATTTTGCTTGTTTCGACGCTTAAACGGTAGTACATTGCATTTGCAGTGTAAAATGGAGTTCAACGAGCGCTTAAACGTTGAATTATCTCCAACGGGAAGGAAATGACGGCTAGATTTCATCAAAATCGACGAAATCTTCGCGATTTGTGAGCAATTTTGCTTGATTCGACGCTTAAATGGTGGTGCATTGCATTTGCAGTGTAAAATGGAGTTCAACGAGCGCTTAAACGTCTAAATAACTCCAACGGGAAGGAAATGACGGCTAGATTTCATCAAAATCGACGAAATCTTCGCGATTTGTGAGCAATTTTGCTTGTTTCGACGCTTAAACGGTAGTACATTGCATTTGCAGTGTAAAATGGAGTTCAACGAGCGCTTAAACGTTGAATTATCTCCAACGGGAAGGAAATGACGGCTAGATTTCATCAAAATCGACGAAATCTTCGCGATTTGCGGGCAATTTTGCTTGTTTCGACGCTTAAACGGTAGTACATTGCATTTGCAGTGTAAAATGGAGTTCAACGAGCGCTTAAACGTTGAATTATCTCCAACGGGATGGAAATGACGGCTAGATTTCATCTAAATCGACGAAATCATCGCGATTTGCGACCAGTTTCGCTTGTTTCGACGCTGAAACGGTAGTACATTGCATTTGCAGTGTAAAATGGAGTTCAACGAGCGCTTAAACGTTGAATTATCTCCAACGGGATGGAAATGACGGCTAGATTTCATCAAAATCGACGAAATCTTCGCGATTTGCGAGCAATTTTGCTTGTTTCGACGCTGAAACGGTAGTGCATTGCATTTGCAGTGTAAAATGGAGTTCAACGAGCACTTAAACGTTGAATTATCTCCAACGGGAAGGAAATGACTGTTAGTTTTCGTCAAAATCGACGAAATCTTCGCGATTTGCGAGCTATTTTGCTTGTTTCGACGCTTAAACGGTAGTGCATTGCATTTGCAGTGTAAAATGGAGTTCAACCAGCACTTAAACGTTGAATTATCTCCAACGGGAAGGAAATGACAGTTAGTTTTCGTCAAAATCGACGAAATCTTCGCGATTTGCGAGCTATTTTGCTTGTTTCCACGCTTAAACGGTAGTGCATTGCATTTGCAGTGTAAAATGGAGTTCAACGAGCACTTAAACGTTGAATTATCTCCAACGGGAAGGAAATGACAGTTAGTTTTCGTCAAAATCGACGAAATCTTCGCTATTTGCGAGCTATTTTGCTTGTTTCGACGCTTAAACGGTAGTACATTGCATTTGCAGTGTAAAATGGAGTTCAACGAGCGCTTAAACGTTGAATTATCTCCAACGGGATGGAAATGACGGCTAGATTTCATCAAAATCGACGAAATCATCGCGATTTGCGAGCATTTTCGCTTGTTTCGACGCTGAAACGGTAGTGCATTACACTTGGCGTGTAAAATGGAGTGAAATGAGCGGTTAAACGTCTAAATAACTCCAACGGGAAGGAAATGACGGCTAGATTTCATCAAAATCGACGAAATCTTCGCGATTTGTGAGCAATTTTGCTTGATTCGACGCTTAAATGGTGGTGCATTGCATTTGCAGTGTAAAATGGAGTTCAACGAGCGCTTAAACGTCTAAATAACTCCAACGGGAAGGAAATGACGGCTAGATTTCATCAAAATCGACGAAATCTTCGCGATTTGTGAGCAATTTTGCTTGTTTCGACGCTTAAACGGTAGTACATTGCATTTGCAGTGTAAAATGGAGTTCAACGAGCGCTTAAACGTTGAATTATCTCCAACGGGAAGGAAATGACGGCTAGATTTCATCAAAATCGACGAAATCTTCGCGATTTGTGAGCAATTTTGCTTGATTCGACGCTTAAATGGTGGTGCATTGCATTTGCAGTGTAAAATGGAGTTCAACGAGCGCTTAAACGTCTAAATAACTCCAACGGGAAGGAAATGACGGCTAGATTTCATCAAAATCGACGAAATCTTCGCGATTTGTGAGCAATTTTGCTTGTTTCGACGCTTAAACGGTAGTACATTGCATTTGCAGTGTAAAATGGAGTTCAACGAGCGCTTAAACGTTGAATTATCTCCAACGGGAAGGAAATGACGGCTAGATTTCATCAAAATCGACGAAATCTTCGCGATTTGCGGGCAATTTTGCTTGTTTCGACGCTTAAACGGTAGTACATTGCATTTGCAGTGTAAAATGGAGTTCAACGAGCGCTTAAACGTTGAATTATCTCCAACGGGATGGAAATGACGGCTAGATTTCATCTAAATCGACGAAATCATCGCGATTTGCGACCAGTTTCGCTTGTTTCGACGCTGAAACGGTAGTACATTGCATTTGCAGTGTAAAATGGAGTTCAACGAGCGCTTAAACGTTGAATTATCTCCAACGGGATGGAAATGACGGCTAGATTTCATCAAAATCGACGAAATCTTCGCGATTTGCGAGCAATTTTGCTTGTTTCGACGCTGAAACGGTAGTGCATTGCATTTGCAGTGTAAAATGGAGTTCAACGAGCACTTAAACGTTGAATTATCTCCAACGGGAAGGAAATGACTGTTAGTTTTCGTCAAAATCGACGAAATCTTCGCGATTTGCGAGCTATTTTGCTTGTTTCGACGCTTAAACGGTAGTGCATTGCATTTGCAGTGTAAAATGGAGTTCAACCAGCACTTAAACGTTGAATTATCTCCAACGGGAAGGAAATGACAGTTAGTTTTCGTCAAAATCGACGAAATCTTCGCGATTTGCGAGCTATTTTGCTTGTTTCGACGCTTAAACGGTAGTACATTGCATTTGCAGTGTAAAATGGAGTTCAACGAGCACTTAAACGTTGAATTATCTCCAACGGGAAGGAAATGACAGTTAGTTTTCGTCAAAATCGACGAAATCTTCGCGATTTGCGAGCTATTTTGCTTGTTTCGACGCTTAAACGGTAGTGCATTGCATTTGCAGTGTAAAATGGAGTTCAACGAGCACTTAAACGTTGAATTATCTCCAACGGGAAGGAAATGACAGTTAGTTTTCGTCAAAATCGACGAAATCTTCGCGATTTGCGAGCTATTTTGCTTGTTTCCACGCTTAAACGGTAGTGCATTGCATTTGCAGTGTAAAATGGAGTTCAACGAGCACTTAAACGTTGAATTATCTCCAACGGGAAGGAAATGACAGTTAGTTTTCGTCAAAATCGACGAAATCTTCGCTATTTGCGAGCTATTTTGCTTGTTTCGACGCTTAAACGGTAGTACATTGCATTTGCAGTGTAAAATGGAGTTCAACGAGCGCTTAAACGTTGAATTATCTCCAACGGGATGGAAATGACGGCTAGATTTCATCAAAATCGACGAAATCATCGCGATTTGCGAGCAATTTTGCTTGATTCGACGCTTAAATGGTGGTGCATTGCATTTGCAGTGTAAAATGGTGTTCAACGAGCGCTTAAACGTTGAATTATCTCCAACGGGATGGAAATGACGGCTAGATTTCATCAAAATCGACGAAATCATCGCGATTTGCGAGCATTTTCGCTTGTTTCGACGCTGAAACGGTAGTGCATTACACTTGGCGTGTAAAATGGAGTGAAATGAGCGGTTAAACGTCTAAATAACTCCAACGGGAAGGAAATGACGGCTAGATTTCATCAAAATCGACGAAATCTTCGCGATTTGTGAGCAATTTTGCTTGATTCGACGCTTAAATGGTGGTGCATTGCATTTGCAGTGTAAAATGGAGTTCAACGAGCGCTTAAACGTCTAAATAACTCCAACGGGAAGGAAATGACGGCTAGATTTCATCAAAATCGACGAAATCTTCGCGATTTGTGAGCAATTTTGCTTGTTTCGACGCTTAAACGGTAGTACATTGCATTTGCAGTGTAAAATGGAGTTCAACGAGCGCTTAAACGTTGAATTATCTCCAACGGGAAGGAAATGACGGCTAGATTTCATCAAAATCGACGAAATCTTCGCGATTTGTGAGCAATTTTGCTTGATTCGACGCTTAAATGGTGGTGCATTGCATTTGCAGTGTAAAATGGAGTTCAACGAGCGCTTAAACGTCTAAATAACTCCAACGGGAAGGAAATGACGGCTAGATTTCATCAAAATCGACGAAATCTTCGCGATTTGTGAGCAATTTTGCTTGTTTCGACGCTTAAACGGTAGTACATTGCATTTGCAGTGTAAAATGGAGTTCAACGAGCGCTTAAACGTTGAATTATCTCCAACGGGAAGGAAATGACGGCTAGATTTCATCAAAATCGACGAAATCTTCGCGATTTGCGGGCAATTTTGCTTGTTTCGACGCTTAAACGGTAGTACATTGCATTTGCAGTGTAAAATGGAGTTCAACGAGCGCTTAAACGTTGAATTATCTCCAACGGGATGGAAATGACGGCTAGATTTCATCTAAATCGACGAAATCATCGCGATTTGCGACCAGTTTCGCTTGTTTCGACGCTGAAACGGTAGTACATTGCATTTGCAGTGTAAAATGGAGTTCAACGAGCGCTTAAACGTTGAATTATCTCCAACGGGATGGAAATGACGGCTAGATTTCATCAAAATCGACGAAATCTTCGCGATTTGCGAGCAATTTTGCTTGTTTCGACGCTGAAACGGTAGTGCATTAAACTTGGCGTGTAAAATGGAGTTCAACGAGCGCTTAAACGTTGAATTATCTCCAACGGGATGGAAATGACGGCTAGATTTCATCAAAATCGACGAAATCATCGCGATTTGCGACCAGTTTCGCTTGTTTCGACGCTGAAACGGTAGTACATTGCATTTGCAGTGTAAAATGGAGTTCAACGAGCGCTTAAACGTTGAATTATCTCCAACGGGATGGAAATGACGGCTAGATTTCATCAAAATCGACGAAATCTTCGCGATTTTCGAGCTATTTTGCTTGTTTCGACGCTGAAACTGTAGTGCATTACACTTGGCGTGTAAAATGGAGTGAAATGAGCGGTTAAACGTCTAAATAACTCCAACGGGAAGGAAATGACGGCTAGATTTCATCAAAATCGACGAAATCTTCGCGATTTGTGAGCAATTTTGCTTGATTCGACGCTTAAATGGTGGTGCATTGCATTTGCAGTGTAAAATGGAGTTCAACGAGCACTTAAACGTTGAATTATCTCCAACGGGAAGGAAATGACAGTTAGTTTTCGTCAAAATCGACGAAATCTTCGCGATTTGCGAGCTATTTTGCTTGTTTCGACGCTTAAACGGTAGTACATTGCATTTGCAGTGTAAAATGGAGTTCAACGAGCGCTTAAACGTTGAATTATCTCCAACGGGATGGAAATGACGGCTAGATTTCATCAAAATCGACGAAATCTTCGCGATTTTCGAGCTATTTTGCTTGTTTCGACGCTTAAACGGTAGTACATTGCATTTGCAGTGAAAAATGGAGTTCAACGAGCGCTTAAACGTTGAATTATCTCCAACGGGATGGAAATGACGGCTAGATTTCATCAAAATCGACGAAATCATCGCGATTTGCGACCAGTTTCGCTTGTTTCGACGCTGAAACGGTAGTGCATTACACTTGGCGTGTAAAATGGAGTGAAATGAGCGGTTAAACGTCTAAATAACTCCAACGGGAAGGAAATGACGGCTAGATTTCATCAAAATCGACGAAATCTTCGCGATTTGTGAGCAATTTTGCTTGATTCGACGCTTAAACGGTAGTACATTGCATTTGCAGTGTAAAATGGAGTTCAACGAGCGCTTAAACGTTGAATTATCTCCAACGGGATGGAAATGACGGCTAGATTTCATCAAAATCGACGAAATCATCGCGATTTGCGACCAGTTTCGCTTGTTTCGACGCTGAAACGGTAGTACATTGCATTTGCAGTGTAAAATGGAGTTCAACGAGCGCTTAAACGTTGAATTATCTCCAACGGGATGGAAATGACGGCTAGATTTCATCAAAATCGACGAAATCATCGCGATTTGCGACCAGTTTCGCTTGTTTCGACGCTGAAACTGTAGTGCATTACACTTGGCGTGTAAAATGGAGTGAAATGAGCGGTTAAACGTCTAAATAACTCCAACGGGAAGGAAATGACGGCTAGATTTCATCAAAATCGACGAAATCTTCGCGATTTGTGAGCAATTTTGCTTGATTCGACGCTTAAATGGTGGTGCATTGCATTTGCAGTGTAAAATGGAGTTCAACGAGCGCTTAAACGTCTAAATAACTCCAACGGGAAGGAAATGACGGCTAGATTTCATCAAAATCGACGAAATCTTCGCGATTTGTGAGCAATTTTGCTTGTTTCGACGCTTAAACGGTAGTACATTGCATTTGCAGTGTAAAATGGAGTTCAACGAGCACTTAAACGTTGAATTATCTCCAACGGGATGGAAATGACGGCTAGATTTCATCAAAATCGACGAAATCATCGCGATTTGCGACCAGTTTCGCTTGTTTCGACGCTGAAACGGTAGTGCATTACACTTGGCGTGTAAAATGGAGTGAAATGAGCGGTTAAACGTCTAAATAACTCCAACGGGAAGGAAATGACGGCTAGATTTCATCAAAATCGACGAAATCTTCGCGATTTGTGAGCAATTTTGCTTGATTCGACGCTTAAACGGTAGTACATTGCATTTGCAGTGTAAAATGGAGTTCAACGAGCGCTTAAACGTTGAATTATCTCCAACGGGATGGAAATGACGGCTAGATTTCATCAAAATCGACGAAATCATCGCGATTTGCGACCAGTTTCGCTTGTTTCGACGCTGAAACGGTAGTACATTGCATTTGCAGTGTAAAATGGAGTTCAACGAGCGCTTAAACGTTGAATTATCTCCAACGGGATGGAAATGACGGCTAGATTTCATCAAAATCGACGAAATCATCGCGATTTGCGACCAGTTTCGCTTGTTTCGACGCTGAAACTGTAGTGCATTACACTTGGCGTGTAAAATGGAGTGAAATGAGCGGTTAAACGTCTAAATAACTCCAACGGGAAGGAAATGACGGCTAGATTTCATCAAAATCGACGAAATCTTCGCGATTTGTGAGCAATTTTGCTTGATTCGACGCTTAAATGGTGGTGCATTGCATTTGCAGTGTAAAATGGAGTTCAACGAGCGCTTAAACGTCTAAATAACTCCAACGGGAAGGAAATGACGGCTAGATTTCATCAAAATCGACGAAATCTTCGCGATTTGTGAGCAATTTTGCTTGTTTCGACGCTTAAACGGTAGTACATTGCATTTGCAGTGCAAAATGGAGTTCAACGAGCACTTAAACGTTGAATTATCTCCAACGGGAAGGAAATGACAGTTAGTTTTCGTCAAAATCGACGAAATCTTCGCGATTTGCGAGCTATTTTGCTTGTTTCGACGCTTAAACGGTAGTACATTGCATTTGCAGTGTAAAATGGAGTTCAACGAGCGCTTAAACGTTGAATTATCTCCAACGGGATGGAAATGACGGCTAGATTTCATCAAAATCGACGAAATCTTCGCGATTTTCGAGCTATTTTGCTTGTTTCGACGCTTAAACGGTAGTACATTGCATTTGCAGTGAAAAATGGAGTTCAACGAGCGCTTAAACGTTGAATTATCTCCAACGGGATGGAAATGACGGCTAGATTTCATCAAAATCGACGAAATCATCGCGATTTGCGACCAGTTTCGCTTGTTTCGACGCTGAAACGGTAGTGCATTACACTTGGCGTGTAAAATGGAGTGAAATGAGCGGTTAAACGTCTAAATAACTCCAACGGGAAGGAAATGACGGCTAGATTTCATCAAAATCGACGAAATCTTCGCGATTTGTGAGCAATTTTGCTTGATTCGACGCTTAAACGGTAGTACATTGCATTTGCAGTGTAAAATGGAGTTCAACGAGCGCTTAAACGTTGAATTATCTCCAACGGGATGGAAATGACGGCTAGATTTCATCAAAATCGACGAAATCTTCGCGATTTTCGAGCTATTTTGCTTGTTTCGACGCTTAAACGGTAGTACATTGCATTTGCAGTGTAAAATGGAGTTCAACGAGCGCTTAAACGTTGAATTATCTCCAACGGGATGGAAATGACGGCTAGATTTCATCAAAATCGACGAAATCATCGCGATTTGCGACCAGTTTCGCTTGTTTCGACGCTGAAACTGTAGTGCATTACACTTGGCGTGTAAAATGGAGTGAAATGAGCGGTTAAACGTCTAAATAACTCCAACGGGAAGGAAATGACGGCTAGATTTCATCAAAATCGACGAAATCTTCGCGATTTGTGAGCAATTTTGCTTGATTCGACGCTTAAATGGTGGTGCATTGCATTTGCAGTGTAAAATGGAGTTCAACGAGCGCTTAAACGTCTAAATAACTCCAACGGGAAGGAAATGACGGCTAGATTTCATCAAAATCGACGAAATCTTCGCGATTTGTGAGCAATTTTGCTTGTTTCGACGCTTAAACGGTAGTACATTGCATTTGCAGTGTAAAATGGAGTTCAACGAGCACTTAAACGTTGAATTATCTCCAACGGGAAGGAAATGACAGTTAGTTTTCGTCAAAATCGACGAAATCTTCGCGATTTGCGAGCTATTTTGCTTGTTTCGACGCTTAAACGGTAGTACATTGCATTTGCAGTGTAAAATGGAGTTCAACGAGCGCTTAAACGTTGAATTATCTCCAACGGGATGGAAATGACGGCTAGATTTCATCAAAATCGACGAAATCTTCGCGATTTTCGAGCTATTTTGCTTGTTTCGACGCTTAAACGGTAGTACATTGCATTTGCAGTGAAAAATGGAGTTCAACGAGCGCTTAAACGTTGAATTATCTCCAACGGGATGGAAATGACGGCTAGATTTCATCAAAATCGACGAAATCATCGCGATTTGCGACCAGTTTCGCTTGTTTCGACGCTGAAACGGTAGTGCATTACACTTGGCGTGTAAAATGGAGTGAAATGAGCGGTTAAACGTCTAAATAACTCCAACGGGAAGGAAATGACGGCTAGATTTCATCAAAATCGACGAAATCTTCGCGATTTGTGAGCAATTTTGCTTGATTCGACGCTTAAACGGTAGTACATTGCATTTGCAGTGTAAAATGGAGTTCAACGAGCGCTTAAACGTTGAATTATCTCCAACGGGATGGAAATGACGGCTAGATTTCATCAAAATCGACGAAATCATCGCGATTTGCGACCAGTTTCGCTTGTTTCGACGCTGAAACGGTAGTACATTGCATTTGCAGTGTAAAATGGAGTTCAACGAGCGCTTAAACGTTGAATTATCTCCAACGGGATGGAAATGACGGCTAGATTTCATCAAAATCGACGAAATCATCGCGATTTGCGACCAGTTTCGCTTGTTTCGACGCTGAAACTGTAGTGCATTACACTTGGCGTGTAAAATGGAGTGAAATGAGCGGTTAAACGTCTAAATAACTCCAACGGGAAGGAAATGACGGCTAGATTTCATCAAAATCGACGAAATCTTCGCGATTTGTGAGCAATTTTGCTTGATTCGACGCTTAAATGGTGGTGCATTGCATTTGCAGTGTAAAATGGAGTTCAACGAGCGCTTAAACGTCTAAATAACTCCAACGGGAAGGAAATGACGGCTAGATTTCATCAAAATCGACGAAATCTTCGCGATTTGTGAGCAATTTTGCTTGTTTCGACGCTTAAACGGTAGTACATTGCATTTGCAGTGTAAAATGGAGTTCAACGAGCACTTAAACGTTGAATTATCTCCAACGGGAAGGAAATGACAGTTAGTTTTCGTCAAAATCGACGAAATCTTCGCGATTTGCGAGCTATTTTGCTTGTTTCGACGCTTAAACGGTAGTACATTGCATTTGCAGTGTAAAATGGAGTTCAACGAGCGCTTAAACGTTGAATTATCTCCAACGGGATGGAAATGACGGCTAGATTTCATCAAAATCGACGAAATCTTCGCGATTTTCGAGCTATTTTGCTTGTTTCGACGCTGAAACTGTAGTGCATTACACTTGGCGTGTAAAATGGAGTGAAATGAGCGGTTAAACGTCTAAATAACTCCAACGGGAAGGAAATGACGGCTAGATTTCATCAAAATCGACGAAATCTTCGCGATTTGTGAGCAATTTTGCTTGATTCGACGCTTAAATGGTGGTGCATTGCATTTGCAGTGTAAAATGGAGTTCAACGAGCACTTAAACGTTGAATTATCTCCAACGGGAAGGAAATGACAGTTAGTTTTCGTCAAAATCGACGAAATCTTCGCGATTTGCGAGCTATTTTGCTTGTTTCGACGCTTAAACGGTAGTACATTGCATTTGCAGTGTAAAATGGAGTTCAACGAGCGCTTAAACGTTGAATTATCTCCAACGGGATGGAAATGACGGCTAGATTTCATCAAAATCGACGAAATCATCGCGATTTGCGACCAGTTTCGCTTGTTTCGACGCTGAAACGGTAGTGCATTACACTTGGCGTGTAAAATGGAGTGAAATGAGCGGTTAAACGTCTAAATAACTCCAACGGGAAGGAAATGACGGCTAGATTTCATCAAAATCGACGAAATCTTCGCGATTTGTGAGCAATTTTGCTTGATTCGACGCTTAAACGGTAGTACATTGCATTTGCAGTGTAAAATGGAGTTCAACGAGCGCTTAAACGTTGAATTATCTCCAACGGGATGGAAATGACGGCTAGATTTCATCAAAATCGACGAAATCATCGCGATTTGCGACCAGTTTCGCTTGTTTCGACGCTGAAACGGTAGTACATTGCATTTGCAGTGTAAAATGGAGTTCAACGAGCGCTTAAACGTTGAATTATCTCCAACGGGATGGAAATGACGGCTAGATTTCATCAAAATCGACGAAATCATCGCGATTTGCGACCAGTTTCGCTTGTTTCGACGCTGAAACTGTAGTGCATTACACTTGGCGTGTAAAATGGAGTGAAATGAGCGGTTAAACGTCTAAATAACTCCAACGGGAAGGAAATGACGGCTAGATTTCATCAAAATCGACGAAATCTTCGCGATTTGTGAGCAATTTTGCTTGATTCGACGCTTAAATGGTGGTGCATTGCATTTGCAGTGTAAAATGGAGTTCAACGAGCGCTTAAACGTCTAAATAACTCCAACGGGAAGGAAATGACGGCTAGATTTCATCAAAATCGACGAAATCTTCGCGATTTGTGAGCAATTTTGCTTGTTTCGACGCTTAAACGGTAGTACATTGCATTTGCAGTGTAAAATGGAGTTCAACGAGCACTTAAACGTTGAATTATCTCCAACGGGAAGGAAATGACAGTTAGTTTTCGTCAAAATCGACGAAATCTTCGCGATTTGCGAGCTATTTTGCTTGTTTCGACGCTTAAACGGTAGTACATTGCATTTGCAGTGTAAAATGGAGTTCAACGAGCGCTTAAACGTTGAATTATCTCCAACGGGATGGAAATGACGGCTAGATTTCATCAAAATCGACGAAATCTTCGCGATTTTCGAGCTATTTTGCTTGTTTCGACGCTTAAACGGTAGTACATTGCATTTGCAGTGAAAAATGGAGTTCAACGAGCGCTTAAACGTTGAATTATCTCCAACGGGATGGAAATGACGGCTAGATTTCATCAAAATCGACGAAATCATCGCGATTTGCGACCAGTTTCGCTTGTTTCGACGCTGAAACGGTAGTGCATTACACTTGGCGTGTAAAATGGAGTGAAATGAGCGGTTAAACGTCTAAATAACTCCAACGGGAAGGAAATGACGGCTAGATTTCATCAAAATCGACGAAATCTTCGCGATTTGTGAGCAATTTTGCTTGATTCGACGCTTAAACGGTAGTACATTGCATTTGCAGTGTAAAATGGAGTTCAACGAGCGCTTAAACGTTGAATTATCTCCAACGGGATGGAAATGACGGCTAGATTTCATCAAAATCGACGAAATCTTCGCGATTTTCGAGCTATTTTGCTTGTTTCGACGCTTAAACGGTAGTACATTGCATTTGCAGTGTAAAATGGAGTTCAACGAGCGCTTAAACGTTGAATTATCTCCAACGGGATGGAAATGACGGCTAGATTTCATCAAAATCGACGAAATCATCGCGATTTGCGACCAGTTTCGCTTGTTTCGACGCTGAAACGGTAGTGCATTACACTTGGCGTGTAAAATGGAGTGAAATGAGCGGTTAAACGTCTAAATAACTCCAACGGGAAGGAAATGACGGCTAGATTTCATCAAAATCGACGAAATCTTCGCGATTTGTGAGCAATTTTGCTTGATTCGACGCTTAAATGGTGGTGCATTGCATTTGCAGTGTAAAATGGAGTTCAACGAGCGCTTAAACGTCTAAATAACTCCTACGGGAAGGAAATGACGGCTAGATTTCATCAAAATCGACGAAATCTTCGCGATTTGTGAGCAATTTTGCTTGATTCGACGCTTAAATGGTGGTGCATTGCATTTGCAGTGTAAAATGGAGTTCAACGAGCGCTTAAACGTCTAAATAACTCCTACGGGAAGGAAATGACGGCTAGATTTCATCAAAATCGACGAAATCTTCGCGATTTGTGAGCAATTTTGCTTGTTTCGACGCTTAAACGGTAGTACATTGCATTTGCAGTGTAAAATGGAGTTCAACGAGCACTTAAACGTTGAATTATCTCCAACGGGAAGGAAATGACAGTTAGTTTTCGTCAAAATCGACGAAATCTTCGCGATTTGCGAGCTATTTTGCTTGTTTCGACGCTTAAACGGTAGTACATTGCATTTGCAGTGTAAAATGGAGTTCAACGAGCACTTAAACGTTGAATTATCTCCAACGGGAAGGAAATGACAGTTAGTTTTCGTCAAAATCGACGAAATCTTCGCGATTTGCGAGCTATTTTGCTTGATTCGACGCTTAAACGGTAGTACATTGCATTTGCAGTGTAAAATGGAGTTCAACGAGCGCTTAAACGTTGAATTATCTCCAACGGGATGGAAATGACGGCTAGATTTCATCAAAATCGACGAAATCTTCGCGATTTTCGAGCTATTTTGCTTGTTTCGACGCTTAAACGGTAGTACATTGCATTTGCAGTGTAAAATGGAGTTCAACGAGCGCTTAAACGTTGAATTATCTCCAACGGGATGGAAATGACGGCTAGATTTCATCAAAATCGACGAAATCATCGCGATTTGCGACCAGTTTCGCTTGTTTCGACGCTGAAACGGTAGTGCATTACACTTGGCGTGTAAAATGGAGTGAAATGAGCGGTTAAACGTCTAAATAACTCCAACGGGAAGGAAATGACGGCTAGATTTCATCAAAATCGACGAAATCTTCGCGATTTGTGAGCAATTTTGCTTGATTCGACGCTTAAATGGTGGTGCATTGCATTTGCAGTGTAAAATGGAGTTCAACGAGCGCTTAAACGTCTAAATAACTCCTACGGGAAGGAAATGACGGCTAGATTTCATCAAAATCGACGAAATCTTCGCGATTTGTGAGCAATTTTGCTTGATTCGACGCTTAAATGGTGGTGCATTGCATTTGCAGTGTAAAATGGAGTTCAACGAGCGCTTAAACGTCTAAATAACTCCTACGGGAAGGAAATGACGGCTAGATTTCATCAAAATCGACGAAATCTTCGCGATTTGTGAGCAATTTTGCTTGTTTCGACGCTTAAACGGTAGTACATTGCATTTGCAGTGTAAAATGGAGTTCAACGAGCACTTAAACGTTGAATTATCTCCAACGGGAAGGAAATGACAGTTAGTTTTCGTCAAAATCGACGAAATCTTCGCGATTTGCGAGCTATTTTGCTTGTTTCGACGCTTAAACGGTAGTACATTGCATTTGCAGTGTAAAATGGAGTTCAACGAGCACTTAAACGTTGAATTATCTCCAACGGGAAGGAAATGACAGTTAGTTTTCGTCAAAATCGACGAAATCTTCGCGATTTGCGAGCTATTTTGCTTGTTTCGACGCTTAAACGGTAGTACATTGCATTTGCAGTGTAAAATGGAGTTCAACGAGCGCTTAAACGTTGAATTATCTCCAACGGGGTGGAAATGACGGCTAGATTTCATCAAAATCGACGAAATCATCGCGATTTGCGAGCAATTTTGCTTGATTCGACGCTTAAATGGTGGTGCATTGCATTTGCAGTGTAAAATGGAGTTCAACGAGCGCTTAAACGTTGAATTATCTCCAACGGGTTGGAAATGACGGCTAGATTTCATCGAAATCGACGAAATCTTCGCGATTTGCGAGCTATTTTGCTTGTTTCGACGCTTAAACGGTAGTGCGTTACATTTCCAGTGGTCACGTCCCGCGCTCCGCACGCGCCGTAACAAGAACAAGAGAACCATTCTATACAAAACACGCGAATAAGGATTTGAATGCACAAACGAACACACGGCACTACGAAACGAATGGATTGATTAACAAAACGAGGGCGATTAACGGATCCAACCAATAAACAAAATACATATACACACAATTCTAAATAAACCAGGAAATAAGAATAATTACAAAAGGGGAAAATAATTGAAACGCCAGGAATATATATATATATATATATATAGGAATATATATATATATATATATATATATATATATATATATATATATAGTTGATATATATATATATATATAATCAATTAAAAAGGGGGAAATATAAAATTAAAATACATATATTTAACAACCATAAAATAGATATCACATTTAAAAAATATATAATATATATATATATATATATATATATATATATATATATATATATATCATACATAAAAACAAAAGACATTTAGAAGAAAAAAAATAATAATAATAAGGAACCTCTGATGGAAATGCCTCCGCAAACATTGTTCGAACGTCGATCTCCGAACCCTAGGGAAACAACAAGAAAGGGAAAAACATCAAAATCGCAAAAACAATCATAAGCGTACCCCCAGCGGACCACCACCCCGTGGGGGATGGCATTATAAATAAGCAAAGCAACGTAGAGCAGGGCTCATTATTATTATTCCGGTGAACATTCTTATTACGTCCATTGCTCATTATTATTCCGGTGAACATTCTTATTACGTCCATTGCTCGTTATTATTCTGGTGAACATTCTTATTACGTTCATTGCTCATTATTATTCCGGTGAACATTCTTATTACGTTCATTGCTCATTATTATTCCGGTGAACATTCTTATTACGTTCATTATTCTTCGTTCATTATTCTTTGCTCATTATTATTCTGGTGAACATTCTTATTACATTATTCTTCGTTCATTATTCTTTGCTCATTATTATTCTGGTAAACATTCTTATTACGCTCATTATTCTTCGCTCATTATTATAGTGATCATTGTTATTACCGTTCATTATTCTTTGTTCATTATTATTGCGATCTTCGTTATTACGGTTCATAATTATTTTGTTCACTCTTTGAGCTCATTGTTACTACGTTCGTTATTGCGCTCATCTTTAGAAATTTTGTATAGTATTTTGCGCTTCGGGGTCTTTAGTTTGTCGGTCAAGAAAAGAGAGCCGCGACTAAGTAAAAAGAAAATTTTATCTTTGAACGCGCATTGTAATTGCGGTATTAATCCAGTTAGTAAATTGTTCTGTCTGTATCGAAATAGATAAATAAAGTAAAAGTTGATAGTAAACTATATTCGAGTTCAAGTAATAAACCCAGCAAAAACTTCGACGACCACTGGAGCAGCTGAGGTAATGGCGCCAGACAGCGCCTACTCCTCAAGGTAAGAAAATTAATTTTGAGAATTTCCTTTTTCTCTGATAATTTCGTTGCCCTCGAGAATCGAATTAGAACTTCCTATCATCGGTCTCGTTTTATTTTCGTGAACAGTTTTGAAGATAGAATCATTGTTTAAACTTTAAACAAAGGAGTTGTCCGCTGTGTCGGCTTGTGCGAACGGTGTTTTCAGCTACTGAAACACCCACTGATCTTCGCATTCCTCCTCCCATTGTTGGCAAAATATTGCCCGTCTTTGGGCAAGGCTAGCGAAATCACACAAATCCCGCACAGAAAGGACTATTAAATACATCGTCGGGGTCAATCGAAAATTAAGAGCAATACCGGCATTGCTAATAATCGATATTCTTGCCATCGTGCATGCGATTGTAAGAGAGAAATATCAGAACAATTTCCCTTCGGAAATTTAACCAAAGGATCGTTCGCTGTGTTGGCTTGTGCAAACGGTGTTTTCGATTATCAAAAAAACACCCGTCGATCCTCGCATTCCTCCTCCCACTGTTGGTAAAATACTACCCGTCTATGGGCAAGGCTTGCGAAATCACACGAGTCCCACACAGAGAGGATCGTTAGAATCATCCTCGATTATTAAACTCAAAAGGCAAGAAAATCGTGGTAAGAGAATCCATCGTAGTAAATGAATTGAGTTTCGGTTCTAACGGCAAACTATTACAGCGAAATTAAAAGAGAAGAAGCAGTCAAACGTAAAAATAAATTTATATAAAACAACGAAAAATCTCACATTCCTATCCAATCCAGCAACGCTAAAATATATATATATCCGGCTTGTTTCTTCGACCAATCGCGGGGAGACGTAATCGCGTGGAGAGACGTCAACGGGGGTCGTAAATCCCCGTTACGATTATAACAATCGACACCACGAATTGATCGATCCCCTGATTTCCGTTGAGATAATAGGGGTGATTGAGGTTCCGAGTAGCATTTTGTTGTATGTCGTACCTTTACTTGTACCGGAATGCATTTGACTATATGGACCGCTTCTCCTGCGATCAATGTTGAGAAATGTTAAGTTGGTATGATCGCTGCTTACTACAAGCTAAGTTGGTACGACTTCTAACGACGCTCTTTTGTCTTAGAAGTCGACCACGTTGTTCTATTGACTTGGAGATTCCTGTGTGGTAAGACGTGTTATAAGGCTGAAATATATTGGAGAAAACGAATCTAAGTGAATCGTTATTTTATAAACCTAAAACCTTATTAAATAACAGGTTATGGGCCCAGAGCAGTAAACTGCGGGGAAAAACGGTATTATTTTTTTTGAGCTTTTTGTGTTTTCTAAGACAATCCGAGAAGAGACCACGCCATGGCCGATCACGACAAAGTAAGTGATGTGGACAGCGATATGAAGCCGGTCCTAAGAAAGGGGAATTACGAGTATTGGAAGACAATGACGGAAGCCTCGCTAATTTTCCTGGGTTGCTGGGAGGCAATAGAACCAGGATTTACGGAAGCGCAAAGGCTGGACCCAGAATGCATGAGGAAGGATAACATGGCACGTGCATATCTTTTCCGACATATTCGCTCCGAATATATCGGAGAAATTAAATCCTTGAAGACAGCGAGGGATTGTTGGAAGGCGCTAGAGGACGTCCATGGAAGGTCCACGTCGATGGACACTGTCCTATGCATACGGGAACTGGGTACCATAGAAAAAACCACGATATGGACGTCGCAAAATACTGCGGAAAGATATACAATCTGTGCGAAAAAATTTCCAACGCAGGTTTAAGAATCGAAGACCACATGATGGCGTGTTTCATCTTAGCCGGCCTCGTGGCGGACCCAAACTACACGACATATCTTAGGACGGTAAGACTCGATAAGAATCTAACCTCGAGGGTCGTGAAATCCGATCTCCTACTTGAGGAAAGGAGAATGGAAGCGGCCATGGGTCCCTCCGAGAAGAACAGTGCAATGGCGGCTTGCAAACAATCGAAGACCAAGCCCCAACAAAATCAAGATGGCGCTAAGAAAAAGCACAAAAACCCAAAGGATAAAAAATGCTATAAATGTGGAAAACGAGGCCACATATCGTACAACTGCCATGAGGGAAAAGAAGACAAGGAAGAGAAAGACCCAGAAAACAAAGTGGAGAAAGGATCGGAAGATAAACCGAGATCCAAGGGACTTATCTCCACACTGGCTTTATCATCTATCAACCACGTGGAAAGGGACAGGATCAGCTATCTTGACTCGGGAGCCTCAAACCATATGACCCCGGATAGGTATCGGTTCGTGGACTTCGTGCCTGCGACTGGACAGATCCAGATTGGTAAGGGCTACCTGGAAGTCAAGGGAAAAGGCACGATCGTCGTGAAGATGACCAAAGCCTGTGGCGGGTGGAGTCTATCCTTGTCGAACGCCCTGTGGGTGCCTGAATTAGATGTAAATCTAATCTCGATCAGGCAATTGGCAGTGAAAGGCGTCACCACAGTGTGTACGAAGGATGAGGCCGTCGGCACACATGATGATGGGGATGTGGTATTTAACTCAAAGGTAGGAGACAACGTGTACTACCTAGAGACAATACGACCTGAGAGGCATGTAGCAAACGTTTCCATGGAGAACGATCAAGAAGAACCTGGAAATGATGACGACCACGCCGAGGTTATTGAAGCTAAGGCGTACAAAGGTATCGTGTCATGGCATGAGAGGTTAGGTCATCTACATGGGGACGCGATGAGAAAGATCCCTGTGAGGAACGTGAAGGAGGGCTCTAGGATACATGAGGAACCATGCGGGGTCTGCGTGAAAGGGAAAATGACAAAAGTACCATTTCCGAAGACAGCCCACCACATGTGTCAACGTCCTTTAGAAATAGTTCACAGCGATATTAGTGGCAGAACGCAATGCAAGTCGCTGGGCGGAGGTAATTATTTCGTAACGTTCATAGATGATTTTTCTCGTTTCATGCATGTCAGAATCATCAGTAGGAAGAATGAAGTACTCAAGTGCTTCAAGGAGTACCAGGCGGAGGTGGAGGCTTTACACCAATCCAAGATAAGTGCCCTTCAAACAGATAACGGGGGTGAGTACACAGGAGAAAACTTCGAGAACTACCTGAAGGAGAAAGGCATCTTACACAGGAAAACTGTTCCTAGAAACCCTGAACAAAATGGGGTCTCCGAACGAGCGAACAGAACCCTGGTCGAGATGTCCAGATGTTTACTCATCCAATCTGGACTCCCTGACTATCTGTGGGGGGAGGCTGTGAACACGGCATGCCACATAAGAAACCTATGCCCATCCGCTGCCATCGGAGACAAGATCCCACTGGAATTATGGAAGGGTAAGGGATGTGACCTCCAAGGGGAGATAAACAGACTGAGAGTGTTTGGATGCAGAGTCTGGTATCTAAAGAGTCCAAGCGGAGGAAAATTCGAGAGCAGAGCGGATGAGGGGATATTTGTGGGATATGACAGACAGGTCAAAGGTTATAGAATTTACCTACCGAAGATCCAAAAGGTGATAATATCCTGTCATGTCAGGTTCGAGGAGAACACGTTTCCCTACAAGAGCGCTAAGGCGGAAACGAACCATATAAAGGATAAGTCCTCGGAATGGATATGGGATGTAGAAACCTTTGAACATAGGGGAGAAGCCGGTCAAACTGACGTCGAGACACAGAGTGACGGAGAAAACGACGAAGGGGAAACCGACTACTTTATGGACAGTTTAACGTGTGAGGACAATCCAGTGAATACTGTGAATGTACCGTTTGTGCCGAGGAGGTCGGCAAGACTACACAAACCAAGAATATGTGATTGTTGTGCTCACACTGCGACTGTTTGTAAAGCTCAAAACGTGTGTGTACCTGTGAATGTGTATGAAGCCCTGAGGGGGCCAGACGCTCAAAAATGGACTGATGCAATAAGGAAGGAACTAGACAATCTAAAAAGTAAAGATGTGTGGGACATTGTGCAAAGACCCTTAAATAAAAACGTTATAGACTGTAAGTGGGTGCTTGTGATAAAGAGAGACCCTGATAGGTATAAGGCTAGGCTAGTAGCTCGGGGATTCTGGCAGAGGCCTGGAGTAGATTATTCAGAAACCTTTAGTCCAATAGTAAAACGCAAAACTCTAAGAATTCTGCTTGCTCTATGTGCGGAAAATGAGTGGGTTTACGGGCACATCGATGTGGAATGTGGGTATCTCAACAGCCTTCTGGATGAGGATATATACATGTAGTATCGTGGACGAAAGGCCTGGGAAATATCGGACGAACTATGAACAGTGTCGCGAGAGCCGAGGCGCCGTCGGGCCCATCAATGTGTCATCGGTCTTTTCAAGTGCATAGTTTCGTGGAAAAGACCTACGTGACCCTGGCCACGAGCGTCTGCAGAACACGTGTGCGGTGGGTCTAGGAAAAGGGCAATAGAATGGGACAACGGCCAGAGAGTGTTAGTCGCGGAGCAGAGTGCGAGTCGAGAAACAGTGTGCGAGTCGAGAAACAGAGTGCGAGCGGAGAAGCCGAGTGCGAGTCGAGCGGAGACGGAGGTTGCGAGTGGCGTTGCCGAGAGAGTGTGGATTGCGCTGTGTTCTGTACGTTTAGTATGAATAGTTCAAGTTAAGCCACAATCGTCTTTTCTGTCTGATTAACATCTCTATTGTCCACTTTTTGTAAACATATTACATCACGATATTACATACATGGAGCAACCAGAACTCTTTAGAGTTCCAGGTAAAGACAGAACTAAATTTGTGTGTAAGCTCAAAAAGAGCCTGTATGGACTGAAGCAAGCTGGAAGAATGTGGTTTAGACACATCGATAGCATTTTAAGAGGTATGAGTCTGAACCCATGCGTGAGTGGTCCATGTGTGTATGTGGATGCGTCTAAAAAATTTATTGTAGCTGTGTATGTGGACGACATCCTTGTGTTTGGGACGAATGAGTGGATTGAGATATTCAAAACTAGGATTAAGGACAAATTAGATGTTAGAATGCTAGGTGTAGACACTCAATTTCTGTCCATCCACCTGAGTAAGCCAAACAGCACTACTGTAGTATTCGATCAATCTGTACAGATAGGTCAAATGCTGGATCTGTTTGACATTACCAGTGAGGTTGGGGTGGTGGGAGTGTCGACACCGCTAGCTAGAGAATGTGAGGCTGGTTTTGATATTGAACGTGATGAGCCTTTCGACAGTAAATTATATGAACAAGCTGTGGGGCACATAATGTATGTAGCTACTGTAAGTCGTCCTGATGTTGCGTGTGCAATAGGGAAACTAAGCCAAAGATGCGCGAATCCGACTGTATCCGATTGGAAAGCAGTGAAGCGGGTATTCAGATATTTACTAAAGACCAAAGACTTGAAGTTAGTATACCAAAGGACCGGGCAACCTCTGAAGGTGTTTTGCGACTCGGATTTTGCGGGTTGTACGGTAGACAGGAAATCCAGGAGCGGGTATGTGTTCATACTCGCTGGTGGTGCGATATCCTGGCTATCCAAAAAACAACCGATTATAGCTCAATCGACGTGCGAAGCGGAATTTGTGGCAATGCAGGAAGCAGCAAGGGAAACAGTGTGGATTTCTTTACTGTTAAAGGAATTGGGTCAACTGTCATATTGCCCTCGCCCCTGCAAGATATTCTGCGATAATATCGGAGCTATTTCATGGTCAAAGGACGAAATAGTTGCTGAGAGTTCTAAGCACGTCCAAGTGCGTTACTTTTACGTTAAGAACTGCGTATCGAGGGGGATACTAGATTATACTTATGTACCTAGTCCTGAGAATGTGGCTGACATTCTCACCAAAGGCCTAAATAGGATTAAGACTCAGCAATTTACCAAAGCTATGGGGCTTGTAGAAACTAGCGATCAAAGGGGAGTGTTGAGAAATGTTAAGTTGGTACGATCGCTGCTTACTACAAGCTAAGTTGGTACGACTTCTAACGACGCTCTTTTGTCTTAGAAGTCGACCACGTTGTTCTATTGACTTGGAGATTCCTGTGTGGTAAGACGTGTTATAAGACTGAAATATATTGGAGAAAACGAACCTAAGTGAATCGTTATTTTATAAACCCAAAACCTTATTAAATAACAATCAAAGCCATGTGTCCTGGGTTTTGGTTATGGTGTATGCAAATTCGTCGGGCGGTAAGTTTGCCAAGCTTAAAGCGTTCTCTATTAGTTTTTTCTGTGTGGTGTATCTTTGCGTCAGTGTATCATGGTATAATGTTTTCATTTCTCGAGTTTATCAGAAATAGGAATAACCTTTTATAGAAAAAGAAAATTTTATATTTATGTATATTATATTTTTTTTCTTTCCTTTTTTTTTCTTCTTTTTTTTTCTTCTTCCTCTTTTTCTTTTTTTTTTTTGTTTTTTTTTATTGTTAAAACCTTTGTTTTATTTTAGGTTTTACGTACTTGTTATCAGTGAAAATAAATATTATGAATACTACTTGGATTGGAATTATATACATATATGCGTACAAAATCCATTTCTACATGTTAGATATAATAATATAACAATACTACGTAGATTAATACATAATAAAATATCCTTTTACTCCGGTTATATTTATTACTAACTCTCAATTAATCTATCTTAATTATTTTCTAACCACTTTCTATATTTATCAGCTATTTTATTTCTTCTTGTTAATCTGCGAAATCCATGCATGTACACTTCCTTGTATGGTGATTGATTGTTCACGAGGTAAGTTGCACTTTCACTGTTTTCGTTATTCGTTGAACTAACACGTTTTACATTCAAACAGTAATTGGAACACTCGTAATAAACTTCTTTTCTTTTTCCAAGTTTCCGCTATCTGTGTCATTCGACGAACAGTGCCACGCCTCCACAGCACCGTTATAACATTTAGCGATGCTGCTCTTTGCATTAAGGCAATTGAAGTTAATTCGTTCGTTTATTTTCAGCTGGTACATGGTGTTCCGCAAGCAGGGAGCCATAACCTATTTTGCATGTAGACCTTCTTGTATGATGATTACTTGTTTACAAGGTAACTTTCACTTCCCCTCTTTTAATTATTTATTGAATCGACATGTTGTATATTCAAACAATAATTGGAGTACACATAATAATTTTCCCTTTTTCTTTTTAGGTTTTCGCTATCTGTATTATTCGACGAACAGTGTTACACCTCCTTTTGATTTATCCATAATATAGTTATAACATTTAGTAACCTTGTATTTTGCACCGAGACAATTGAAACTAATTTATTCACTTATTTTAGGTAGCTGTCATACATTGTGTTCCACGAACAATGATCCATAACCTATACTTGCACGTACACTTTCTTGTATGTTGATCACTTGTTCACAAGGTAACTTTCACTTTCACTAGTTAATTGTTCATTGAGTTAACACGTTTTATATTTAAGCAATAATTGAAACACGTATAATAATTTTCCTTTTTCCTTTTAGGTGTTCGATATCTGTATTATTCGACGAACAGCACTATAACATATACCACCGCACTACGTTGCCCACTGAAATCGCTTTATTCATTGCTTATTTCGATTATGCGCTAGTTTTAACTTGTTTAAATGCACCGTTCGCGGAATCCCTTTTACTTCGATCTTGACGTTTTGGTTCTGCAAGATTTCTAGCACTTTGTATGGTCCAGTATATTGATCGGAGAATTTTCCTTTACTGGGTTCTTTTAGTAAATATATCGAATCTCCTACTTTAAAATCCTGCGGGTTGATTCGTCGGTCGTAGTATTCTTTTGATCTTAGTTTGGATTTTATCAAATTTTCTCTTGCCATTCGTTGTACGGTGTTAATTTTATCGAACAGATCTTCGAGATATTCTGCGTAAGTTGGTTCCATGTTCTCTTCGATTATTACTTCACCAGTAGGTTCTCTGGCTAGATGTCCAAAAACTAATTCGTGCGGGGAGAATTTCGTTCCTTCGTGTACAGAGGTATTATAGGAAAACATAGCTAATTCTACCCATTCGTCCGAATTTTTGGAATTTTCAATGTATAATTTGAGATATTCTATCAGCACGTGGTGAGGTCTTTCGATTGAACCGTTACTTTGTGGATGATATGCCGTCGTGGTATATTGTTTGATGCGGAATCTCTTTGCTACTTTCTTCATTAGTGAGGATGTAAAGTTCGTTCCTTGATCAGTGAGAATAGCTCTCGGTGACCCGAAACGACAAATAAATCGCTTTACAAAAACGTCCGCTATCTCGGCTGAAGAGATTCCTCCTAGTGGAATCCCAATTGAGTATTTTGTTAATAAGTCTTGGATAGTTAATATATATTCGTTTCCCTTTTGGGTTTTTGGTAATGGACCTATAATATCCATACTAACCTTATCGAACGCTTTACCTGGTGTGTCTGTAAGTACCATTGGTTGCTTTGCTTTTATTCTTGTGAGTTTCTTCAATTGACATTCCTTACATGTTCTTACGTAATCTTGAATTTCCTTTTTCATATTTTCCCAATAGTAATGTTGTCGTATTCTTTGATAAGTTTTTGTTATTCCTTTGTGTCCTGCTACGCTTGGTTCATGTTTTTCTCGTATTATGTTGTTCCGCGCTTCCACAGATGGGGTAATTACTTCCCCAGTGCAAATGGTGATGGTTAAGGTTTTTTCCATAAATATTTCCTTTAATTTTCTGATTGTATATCGCCAGGGTATTTCCTCCAAGTTTCCTTTGCTAATGCTGAACGAAGTTAACTGTTTTTCATTTACTGCGTCTAATAGAGATCTTAGCGAGTTTAATAAATTTTCTGGTGTTATTGGAATATTTCTATTTTCCTTTATCGGTAGGAATACAATGTATTTTCCAGAATCGTAATTCAATCTTGCTTTTTCTAACATTAAATCTTCATAACGAGGTAATTTTCCCGTTTCCTTCATTTCTAAGGTTCCTTTATCTATCGGATTGCCATGTATATCTATAAATACTACTTTATGGTCATTTACTCTCGCAATTGAGTCTCGGGTTTCTGAAATTCTTAGTTCCGCAATTATCGTAGGTCTCGTGTCCTTTTCTCGTTGTTGAATTAGTTCTGGAATTACAGTGGAGGTCTCTTTTTCGCTTGTTGTATCCGTGCCTTCTTTTTCTCGATTGGTTATTTCTCTATCTGTACTTACATCGATTTCTGCTAATGCTTGGTTTAAATATTTTATGGGGGTTTCTTCTATTGTAAAATGTTTTCGGGTAAAACCCTTTCCTTGATTTTTAGAATCACTGGATTGAGGCAAGACGTGTGGTTTAGCTTCGAATATGGGAGAGTCTTCGGTTGACGTATCTATTTCGAATCTTTTTGAGACAGGATAGCGAATCGGTGAGACTTCCTCTCTCTTTCTGATTGGTAAACAAACTTCCGGAGGGTTCCTAGATAATGCGTCTGCGTTTGCGTTCGCCCTGCCTTCTTTGTATACAATATCAAATTCGAAGTCCGATAACTTTAATTTCCATTTCCAAATTCTTGAAGTAGGATCTTTGATAGAATGCATCCACACTAAAGGTTTAGGATCGGTTACGATGGTAAACTTTCTTCCGTAAAGATACGGTCGGAAGTGCATTGCGCTGTAAACAATTGCCAGACACTCCTTTTCTATGGTAGAGTAGTTTTGTTCGGCGGTATTTAATAGCCTTGAGGCATACGCAATCGGCAAATCCTTTCCGATTGGCCCTTGACTCAGTACACCGCTTATTGCATATCCTGATGCGTCTGTAGTAAGGTTAAAGGGTTTAGAAAAGTCTGGATATTGCAGGATGGGTTTCGTCACTAACGCTGTCTTTAAATTATTGAATGCGTTTTCTTGATTTTCTGTCCATTTAAAGGGAGTGTCTTTCTTTAATAGTTGTGTCAATGGTTTCGCGACCTTGGGGAAATCGGGGTATAAATCTTCTGCAATATCCTGCTAGTCCCAGAAATTGTTTGATATTTTTCGCCCTCTTTGGTCGTGGAAATTTTGATACGGCTTCGACTTTCTTTGGGTCGGGTTTCACGCCATCCTCACTAATTACATGTCCTAAATAATTCACCTCGTGTCGTAAAAATTCGCACTTATCAGGTTGTAATCGTAATTTAGCTTTCCTCAGTCTTTCCATTAATTTATTAAATTTAATTTCGTGTTCTTGGAGAGACGTGGAATAAATCACTATGTCATCCAGATAGACGAATAGTTCTATTCCTTGCTGACCAGATAATATTGAATTCATCAAACGTTGAAATGTTGCTGGGGCATCTTTTAATCCAAAGGGCATTCTTTTGAATTGAAAATGCCCGTATGGTGTCGAAAATGCAGTTTTGTGGGCATCTTCCTGTGACATACGGATCTGGTGAAAGCCCGATGCCAAGTCAAACGTGGAAAAATATTTTGCACTTCCTAATTGATCCAATATTTCTGTAATGTTGGGTAGTGGGAAGGCATCGCCAATCGTTTTATCGTTCAATTTTCTATAATCGATGACTAATCTCCAGCGCTTCTTTCCTTGCGAATCGGGTTTTTGGGCACAATCCATAACGGGGAGTTATATGGAGATATTGATGGTTCCACTACGTCCGTATCTAGTAGTTCTTGGACCTGTCGATTTATTTCTTCTCGATGTATTGGTGGATATCGATACTGTTTAGTATTGATGGGTATATTATCCGTTGTAATTATCCTATGTTCCAGAACTTCGGTTGCTTCCAATGTATCTCCTGGAATATGAAACCTATCTTGATTATTACGAATCAATTTTTTAGCATTTTCCTTTTCTTCTTCGTTCAAATGTTCGAGTCGTAGTAACTCATTTATTTTATCGTATCTACTTTCCTCCGATCTTAGAACTGTATTGCACGCTGTCCTAGGAAGCGGGGGAGGGGGGAATTTTCAAATTCTTTAATTACCATCGTTGGTGTTGTAAATACGTAATCTCTCGAAGTAGTATTTATTACTCTTATGTAACCTTTTCCTTTATGATTCCTCACAACTGCATTACCAAAATAGATTCCCTTGTTCGGCTCGATTCTTGGAATAAATCCCTCTTTTATCTCTGGATTAGCGATATTAATCGAACACGTTATTGAACTTCGCTTCGGTATAATTATTTTTTCTTTAGTATCGAAGGGAATATAAATATTTCCCCATCTGATATGTTTTCCCTCATAATCTAAACGAGCCTTACAACCTGCAAAAAATTCGGATCCTAGGATTCCGTCTTGATCGATTAGCAATGAATCATCGACTACATGAAAAACAACCGGATGGCCCGCAACCTGTATTACTGTCTGCCCTAAGAAGACCAGGCTCGTTGCCGTAATTCCTCGCACTTCGATTGATTCCTTTTCGTCGATGATGGCTGCATCGGGTAAAGCAGGTTTCTTGATAATATTGATTTCCGATCCAGAGTCTAACAATAAACTCGTCTTGGTTTTTAGATTTGGGGAAACTATTCGTGCAGTTGGGGTCGTTGGAGAATCGTTAAATTTTACTGAAATAATTCGGAGAGGTCGCCTTCCGAATCTGAATTCAACTCCTGATGATTTTCCTTCGCCGGTTGCTTGTGCTTCACTCTTTTCCTTTTGCCTTGAGATTCTGGATTCTCTGTCTGTGACCTCGTTTGGTTGTGGGATGACTCCCCCACAATATTTAGTGGTTGTTCGTTCGATCTTATGGTCGGCATTGCGTTCGCTCTGTCTCTCGTTATGGGTGGTGGAGTCGATCTCGCGGAGGTGGCTGTCCTTGTTGTGTTTGTTGCCGTCGGCGCCGGTCGCCTGGTTGCCGCCTGTACTCTTGGGCGATTCGGCGTATCGTTCCTTCGTGGCTCGCTCCATTCTCCCGAAGGACGTGTTTGGTTTCCCGATGGTCTCGAAGCATAGGGTACGATTAATCCGGCATCTACTCGGGCTTTAAATTTGTAACAGTCTTTCACTAGATGCCCGGGTTTTTTGCAATAGTTACACGTGATATTTTGTCTTGTAGAATTCAAAAAATTCTGCGATGGAGGTAGCGATCTTCGATCTTGGCGGTTGTTCCTGATATTGTTGTTAGTGTTCGAAGGATGTGCGTTGTCGCGTCTGTAATAGTTCGAGGGTGTCGGTCGTTGGGGTCGCGTTCTATCGGTTATTTGTTTCAATTCGTGTGTTGCTTTGACGGCTTGACGATACGCATCTTCTAAAGTATGGTACCCTGCTATTTTTACTCGCACATATACCTCGTTCGGAAGTCCTTTAACGAAAGCTTCTTTCGTTTCCCAATCTATAGTATCTTGGATATCGGGGGATATGATGCCGTAGTCGCCTCTTTCTCCGTCCATTATTGCCAATCTAAGATTTCTAACGCGATCCATATAATGTAATATGTCTTCCCCGGGTCATTGAAATATCGTTCCTAATTCCCCTTTATATTCGTTAAGAGATTTCTTTGGGCCGAATAGATCCTTTAATTTGTTTCCGAAATCGTTTAGACTCATTAATTCTGTGTCTTCGATGGCGAGGAGCGCGTGTCCACGGAGCTTATTTACTAACAATTTTACCAATTGAGGTTCTTGATATCTGGGAATCATATTTCGCGCGCGCTCACAAGCTCTTAAAAAGTGGAATACCGATGGTCGATATCCGTCAAACACTGGCACCGATTCGATCGCATCTTTTAGCTTAATTGGCTGGGTATGTCCACTCGGCTGGACCGTCTCTTGTTGCGTTGTCGGCGGCGATACGGGTGTTTTAGGTTCTTGTTTTAAGTTCGAATAAGCCGCTTTGTAATTCGGCGAGTTTTGCACTCATATCGCGAAAGTTCGCATCCCATGCTTTAAGCTTTTCCGACAATGTCAAAACCATTTCTTCGTCCAACGATTCCACTACACTCGCCATTGTTTCTTAAATATTTGTTAAATATATATATTAATCAAGATAGACTAACTAAATATTAACGACAAGACATGACTGAACTCGGTGCAAAGGAATAAAGTTATGCTACACGAAATAACTGGTAACACAATACACAAAACATTAACTAAATTAAACGAGACTTACATAAATGCAAGTCACGTATAATCGAAACAATGACTATTGAAATTCGGTAACAATACAATCCATGCTATCGCATTAAAGTAGCACACGGTATTGACACACACAATATCACGAAACACAAAACAATATTACAAAACACTACTAAATAAAATTATAGTGATTAACAATTAATTAGTTATTTCAACAACACGTTACTGTTGACATTAAACCAACGCCATACCAAAGAGAAACGCGAGCGACCATGTTGAAAAATTTGTCGCGCGCACATACAAATAACAGCCAATGCAATACAATACAGCATCATAATAGCAATGTTAGGTACTAATAAAAAAAAAAAAAACACAAGAAAATGGGGGAGAGAGTTAAGGAAAATATATATAATAAATAACAACTAACATAATTATAACATATTATATATATTATATTATATACAGGGATACAGTATTCGTACAAAGGAACAGATCCAAACGAAAATTATATATATAAAAAAAAAATAAATAATATATATATGTAATATCGTGATATAATATATTTACAAGGAATGGATGATACAGATGTTAATCGGACAGAAAAAGACGATCGTTGTTCAACCTGAACTATTCACACCAAACGTACAGAAAACAGCACAACTAAATAATTAGATAACGACTCGACTTTCACAAAATGCAATCAACACTCTCTCGGCAACGCCACTCGCAAACTCTGTTTGTTGATTCCTTTTTTCCCGTCCCTTGGCAACCGCTCGTGGCCAAGATCACGTAGGTCTCCTCTTTCCAAAACTACGCGATCAAAAACAAACGCCTCGGCTCTCGCGACATTCCACGCGGTTCACCCGCCAACTCCCAGGCCTCTCACTCACGATACTACATATATACATTAACTATTTTTATATGTGTGTACAGAACTGATGGCGAACTCATCAACCATTTTCTGAACGACGGATGGAAGAACATGAATAGCCATCCACACAGTGGAACTGTAAAGTATTTGTACGCCACTCACGAAACCAAACACTGATGCTATCCACCTGTAAACAAACAACATTTATAACTATGCATATAATTTTCACTTATGTTCACCACTATATATATATACACGCATGTTGTAAAGTAGGCGATATTTATAACATTCACTTCCATTGATAATGCAAGTGACTCATAAAAATAAGCCGTCATATTTACCATTGCACGCACATATATATATATATATATACTCGAAAACAAGGTACATTTGTGATATTTATTCCTATTGATGATATATACTTATATATTTATAACAATAAAACAAATCTCATTTATACTACTTACCAATACGTACGCATATATGTATATAATTACAATCCAAGTAGTATTCATAATATTTATTTTCACTGATAACAAGCACGTAAAACCTAAAATAAAACAAAGGTTTTAACAATAAAAAAAAACAAAAAAAAAAAGAAAAAGGGGAAGAAGAAAAAAAGGAAAGAAAAAAAATATAACATTGTTAGGGAAGTGATACATTTACACTGTACATGAGAGTGTGTGTGTAAGGGCCAGAGGGCGTCAAGGTCTTAGTGGAGACAAAAGACTGTTGCCAGATGTTAGAAGAATCTAGGATAGTCGGTTGGCGACCAGCGTGCGTGCAAGACGTTCTTCAGAGAGTAATATAGATGTATAACTGTTGTGTGGGAAATGTAGGCAATAATTTGTATTCCCATATCCTCGAATTTCCTTAACAAATATATATAAATATAAAATTTTCTTTTTCTATAAAAGGTTATTCCTATTTCTGATAAACTCGAGAAATGAAAACATTATACCATGATACACTGACACAAAGATACACCACACAGAAGAAACTAATAGAGAACGCTTTAAGCTTGGCAAACTTACCGCCCGACGAATTTGCATACACCATAACCAAAACCCAGGACACATGGCTTTGATCGCAGGAGAAGCGGTCCATATAGTCAAATGCATTCCGGTACAAGTAAAGGTACGACATACAACAAAATGCTACTCGGAACTACCCGTTTGGCAAAGGAATCGCACCACAGGAACTCCGCCCGGACGTGCGCCAAACGTGGCGATATTCAGCACCATCGTCGTTGGCCACAAGCGGAATGTATACCCAAAAGACCTCGATGCACTACGGGACCACGTCATGTTCCCGGCAGAAAATCTGCAGTCTTGAACGCATTGGCCAGAGGAGCAACAGGAAAAACAATCGTCCCTGGAACAGTAAACATTCTGGGAATGATGGACGAAAACACATTAACGACAATAGCAAAAAATACCATATCAAGCTTATGGATTGGTTTCATGGAATTTGGAACCGTCAGTGCAGCAATATTTGGAATACTTGTAATATTTAAACTAATCAAGACGATAATAGATATAGCCATACATGGATACTAGTTACGTGAAACTTACGGATGTGGAATCGCCCTATTAGGAGCAATATGCGGCTCAGTTACCCACCTGCTACTATACCTCAAAAGAAAACGAAATATCGATGATCAAACAGCACAACCTCAAGGGATATCGATAACACCGGTAGTCACTCAACTACCAACGACATCTACGTCCGCCTTGAGCGAACTCAGAGATACCATCAGTCAAATTTCCTTTGGAAATTTGAACTCCAAGGGCGGGGATGTCACGTCCCGCGCTCCGCACGCGCCGTAACAAGAACAAGAAAACCATTCTATACAAAACACGCGAATAAGGATTTGAATGCACAAACGAACACACGGCACTACGAAACGAAAGGAAGGATTAACAAAACGAGGGCGATTAACGGATCCAACCAATAAACAAAATACATATACACACAATTCTAAATAAACCAGGAAATAAGAATAACTACAAAAGGGGAAAATAATTGAAACGCCAGGAATATATATATATATATATAAATATATTTCAATCAATCAATTTGGAGAGTTACATATAAGTATAAACATATATGCCGAACATGTAATAACCTAGTAAATATTAGAGACAGTGCTTCGAATACTATGTAATAAATACAATATTATCAATTTATGAAATATAAGTATACATGAAGTCAAAAACTAATAGTTTAACGAATACATAAAACATACAATATTGTATTATTAAAGAAATGAAGGTTACATTGTCAGAAATATATATATGTGTGCGAATTCTATCAAACCGATAATCTAAGATACATACTTAAAACTAGCCTACATTCCGGTAAAGGATAAATAAATAATTGACATTTCATTTCGTATGAATACTACACTGCCAAGAGAAATATGCATATGAACACGTATATATATATATATATATATATATATATATATATATATATATTTATATTATCGAATACTCTATAAAATAAACTACTCAAAACAATAAATAACGCAATCGAAGAATTACAAAACATTAGCCATATTAAAATGACACGCAACATAAATATATATATATATATATATATATATATATATGTAGTATCGTGGACGAAAGGCCTGGGAAATATCGGACGAACTATGAACAGTGTCGCGAGAGCCGAGGCGCCGTCGGGCCCATCAATGTGTCATCGGTCTTTTCAAGTGCATAGTTTCGTGGAAAGGACCTACGTGACCCTGGCCACGAGCGTCTGCGGAACACGTGTGCGGTGGTCCTAGGAAAAGGACAACAGAATGCGACAACGGCCAGAAAGGGTCAGTCGAAAAGCAGAGCGCGAGTCGAAAAGCAGAGCGCGAGTCGAGAAACAGTGTGCGAGTCGAGAAACAGAGTGCGAGTCGGAGAAGCCGAGTGCGAGTTGAGCGGAGACGGAGGTTGCGAGTGGCGTTGCCGAGAGAGTGTGGATTGCGCTGTGTTCTGTACGTTTGGTATGAATAGTTCAAGTTAAGCCACAATCGTCTTCTCTGTCTGATTAACATCTCTATTGTCCACTTTTTGTAAAATATATACGTATATTCACACGAACAATACTTTTGTCACTTTAAAGCAATATTAATAAATAAATGTTCTAATTGCGGTAGAATAAGGAAAAAGGAGCGGCAGACGGAAAATTACTTCGATATTAAGCAAAACTAAAGACCCGTCACTATAACTTTACTGATGACATTTATGAGCAGCCATGTTAGATTTACACGCGTATAGCGACAGGAATATTAGGGATTAATGGAAGTCAGTCGCGAGAAGTAAATCATGAAAACACATTGTTAACACTTTTCTTTAATAAAATCTGTGCGCAACTACAAATGTAAAAAATATATATATGTCGGAGATGAAAGAACACCGGAGTCTGTAATTGAACAATTGTAGTTATTCCCGCGGTTACGGGATGGTATGGAGTAATTCTATAGCTCTCCTTAAAAGAAATATTCATGGCGACACGCGACAGTAAACATTCCAACGGTTTCTGTCCCGTGGCTCGCCACACGCAGACCCTATTCTTCGAGTAAGATGATTGCCAGATGTCGATGCGTCTCCGCAGTACATGTTCGGCTAGCCCGAGGGCCCGTTATAAATCTTAAGGTTTAGTTAACTAAAGTCCTTCAAACAGACAAACAGTCTTTGTCCTAACTACGGGAAGATAGGGGAGACATATTTTTCAACGAGCGGCGTCTCCCACTAGCAACTTTCCCTCGAGGGCGGCTAGCATCTTTTTCTAACCACCGATATGGAGATTGACCAATTAGCAGCAACGTCAATTTCCCTTACTTCCTAAACGAAGGCTTTCCTCGACGAATCCGATGATCTCGTGTCCTTAGACACACCCCATTATAGTTTTCCTCTGTGGCATCATCGGGACGGGACGGGCATTCTTTTACGCGCTCCCGTCGACCAAAGAGTAACGTCTTTACGCTCAGCAATTATTTTTACGAGTCAGACTTAGATTCAGCGAGAACGCCCATCTGTCATCCCGTTGACCGCGGATTCGTTATTGAACCGGAGACCACTGTCACTAGTGCCGCGGACGTCTCACCGCCGTGGTAGATTGTCAAACCTGTGTTATTCATACCTGTGTCAATAAATCGTATCTTCGTTACACCGCAACGATGGCTACCTTCAACGAAGACTCCTCAAATACCGACAACCCTATCCCCCCTGCTTCTCCGACATATAATTAATTAAAAAGGGGGAAATATAATTCTGTAATATCGTAGAATAGCTTTGATTGAAGATCGGCTGAAATTAGAAAACACCGTGTACGTCGTCTTTTTGTAGTGTGTTTACATCCAAGAGCGCCTAGTAACAGTGACGCGAGAAAAGATAAACAGCGTCAAAACAGAAGTACGGTTTCATATTTCAAGGAGTGGCAATCGAGAGGCCAGAGCATGTGAGCCAGAAAGTGTGTGCGTGTGCGTGTGCGTGTGCGTGTGTGCGTGCGTGTGTGTGTGTGTGTGTGTGTGTGAGAGGACGAGAGCAAGAGCGAGCACGACCGAGCAGGAATGCATTGGCGAGGGTCAGAGTTGATCGAGACGTCGAAGCATAGAGTCGTTAGAATTGTCGAGTGTTAGAGTTGCCAGTGAGAGAGAGAGAGAGAGAGAGAGAGAGAGAGAGAGAGAGAGAGTTACCAAATATAAAAAATACGAGCGTTGCATTTAGTTTTCCTGTTAATCAAACATCGTTTCTCTGTCTAACTAATATCTGTATTTTCAATCCATTATTAATAAATTATAATTAATCGGACAAAATTACACCTTTAATATATTCCGATATTACAATAACTTACCTTTTTCTACGTCAATGGACACGAAAGACGTTGAGTGAGGAATTAGAACAAGTGTGGATCGTTGGAAACCACTATGCTGCGGTCTACCATTCGTTTTACCCTATATATACCACGGAACAAAGGATAATTTTCACCGGCTTGGCTATGGCTACTGGTGTGGATCCAAGTATTCGGGCCATACTAGACGCTATGCAGAAGCAGAACCAAATCAAGTTAAGAAAACTGTTAAAGGAGACTATTAAAGCAGCGACTGATTTCCGTTGAGATAATAGGGGTGATTGAGTTTGTATAACACTGTGATTCACTGAATTATAAATTATATATTTCCAACACTTAGATTACACTGACGTAGAGAAATAAATAGTTAACAACTTGTCGCACGAAGATGTGATAGATATGTACGCTAGAGCAGGGCTCTTATAATGGAAATTAATGTATTAATGGACTTAGCACTATAATATATTTAGGAGAGAAGATGTATGTTCGACAACACCGAGAACCGACAAAAGATTTTCGTGAAGTATGCGACTCTCGCGCTATGTGTAGACTGCCGCGTTAGGCGTTAGTTTTTAGACTGTCTGTCGCTCTTTTTCTAATACGGAAGAAAAGTTCGGTGTGGGTGTGCCCCTGTGCCTAAAGAACGCGGATTCGTTGTTCCCACTTTCGTTAGGAAAAGTGAGGGTAACGAACCGCGGTGTCGATTGGTCATGACCTGCACTACTGCTCGAAGGGATGAGTAGGAAGTCTCCTACCATCGTGGTGGACAGATGACTGTGTGCGTGAGGAAAACATAGCTTGTTTTATTAGAGGGCTATTCGGATTTTCCTAATGGGTGCATACCCGCTTTCTCCGTGTTTTAAGTACGCCTAATAAACCCAAGGACCTCTCTAAAAACCCACTGTGTTTCGAGAATATTTTTAAGCTTTAGAAATTCTTCAAGACAAACGGATTGAAGACACATGGCGAAACAATACAGGGAAGTGAAAGTTATGGTGGGTCCTTAGGTTTATTGAGGGTCGAAGTGACGTTACGCAGGCTGGTTGTTGTCCGGTGGCGCGAGCTGGCGCGGGCTGGCGTGCAGATGTTTTAGGCGGCGTAACAACAAGGAAGATCCTAGAAAATGAGAAGGGTGGATTAGAAGAACGAAGAAAACTCGAAGAAGATACAAAAGAAGAAACTACAGAGACAGAAGTCAATTCAAAAGGTATATTAAATAATAAGTGCGATTTACTTGATACCGAAAGAGCTATTGAAATTAATGATACGGTTCAAGATATTAAATTTACTGAAGGTAGAAGCCGCACTCAAAATGATATGGAAGATGTAGTAGAAGATTCACAAGAATTATCTAATAAAAGTAAGTTATCAGAAATAAGGATTGCACTTAACAAAATTGAATATACAAAAACTATTTTACGGAATAAAAAGAATTCATTAGAAAGAGAAAGAGGAGTAAGGGAAAAGAAGAAAATGTACAGACAGAAATTATTTCAAAAAATATATCAGATGATAAATGTGATTTGCTTTAGAAAAAAAAAAAAAAAAAATATTATCCACAAACTACATTAGGAATTTATCTATTTTAGTGAGGAGAAAGAGAAAGGATAGAGGAGTTGATCAATAGACTGTGGATTTTGAAGCGTTTATGAAAAACTTACAATTTTAATAAAATATTCAATGTAAAGTCTTTGTTATAATATTCAGATAGATAGATGAAAAAAATACTGAATTTGCATAATTACTCATGGCTTATTGATCAATCATGCGACTCGTTCAGAGGTAACTCGAGTTGTAAAGGCGACAATTTATTAAAAATGGTATATCTGACGTACGATGCATTTGCTCATGTTAAACTATTTAAATAAGTATAAAAATCACGCGAAAAAAAAATCTACTGAAAATAATGTTGAACTAGTTAATAATAATAAATCATATAGTGAAACACAAACCTTAAATCAAGATTTTAAGTTCAAAAAAAAAAAAAAAAAAGAAAGAAGAAGAAAGAAGTTGATAAAATGACAGCAATAAAATGACCAAAAATTGAATTACGATCCCGAGCATCAACTCGCTGATCTTCAAGTAGAATGTTCCGACAAAGACAGGACGACACAAGAGTTCGAGAAGCACATAGAGGACATGAAGGAGGAAGTGCAAAAATTAGAATTGCAACTCGACGAGTTACAAAAAAAAGAAAAACACACACGCACGTAAAAAGAGTTCAATCTTTTGGAATACAAATGGAAGAACTAACAATAAAATTAGAAGAAATAACACAGAAGAAATAAGTCACCAATATGAAATTGCCTGATGGCTGATGTTGATCGTTGACGTTTATAATGATTGAATTTCGTCCACGGCGCCATCTGGATCCTTGTTGAAAAATTCAAATAGCCGCAACAGCACCATTGAGCTCATCACGTTTGTTGGTGAGTCGAGGAGCTGGAGGATTTCTCATCCTCAAGGACATAAATTTCACCGGTTCCGGTAATGTTTTTTACATGGTCCAAGCATTCGAAATCACAACATCGCTTTCCAAGACGAAATTTCCTGCATGGCTGTAGTAAACAGAAATCGATCAATTGTACAGATCAATCGTCACTCGACTGCTCGAGAATTCAGGTCATCCAGAGAATAGAATAGAGACGTGGAAAAATGTAGTGCGATCATCGCAGTGGGAGGAAATAGGGGGATAGGGACCAAATGAATGAACGAGATGTTAAGGACAACTGACGACAAGTTCTTCTTTCATCGAGAATTGCATGTTTATGAATGGTTTGTGGGTGGTTAGGTGGAGAGAATTGAAGAGTTTGGAGGTGACTGGAAGAGTGTTTTGGGCAAGGTAGATTGCAGAATGGTTGCGGTAGCATTGTGTTAATTATGGGTTTGTACATGTAGTCTTTGTATGTATCACTACATAGAACCTAACGTATATTTTTAATAATACATCAGAGTTTTAGTTATTTCATAGCTATGAATTTTATACTCTATAATCTTGACGTTTTATTTCACAGAAGCGTTTGAATATCCATAAAAATTAAATGAACCAATGTATTCATTATCTTATAGAGAAGATATATTATTTTTAATTATGTTCCAATTATTTATCATGATCCTGATTTCCTTATTCTGAAAATTTGAAAGGAAGTTTTGTAGTTTGATACTTTCAGCGACAAAGGGTCAATATTGCTTTAGTATATTTCGTCACATATACATGTATATCTATATATCCACCGAAAATGCGCTCTTGTAGACAAACGCTCGATTCGCGTCATAGCTTTTAAAGCTTGTCGCATCTCAATCAGTTGGAAAAAGTTTTTCCTGTAGCATATTTTATTTTTACGAACCAACAAGGTCTTTGTTTATTTCCTTCTTTTTTTTGCTCTAATTCCCCCATTGTTTTTTCAAGGATAGTATTTCAGAGCCATTAGTCAAGTTCATTGTAACAATAAACGTACGTTTCGGAAACATTTTGTGCTGTGAAACAGAATACACTAAAGTTTGAAGGTCACATCGATTTTCGAAAGTTTATAAATGGAGGTGTATGACAGTATCACCAGCTGTTGCTGTCCCCAAGCGCCAAAATACGTTCTGACTACTATTTTATGTATCTCACAGAAGTATGTCTTCATTCATCATCTCCCATGCCATCCACCAACGTGTTCTTAACATGTTATCTCCTAGTAAAATATTGATGTTGAGTCAGATATCCAACTGAATAATCTTTTCGGTGTCTACTATAAGACATTTAAAACCAAGGCTCGTACACACGTGTGCTTATACGTCAGATGTAATACTTAACAGGAAACCTGCTTATATTAATATTAAATTTATGCATAGTAGGATGTTCGACCTTTGTAAAAATGAAATTATAATACATACAGTTTCACCGTGGAAAAGTGAATCTTTCTAGCATGTCCACGCAAATGCAGGGTAGGGGAGGACTGTGCATGCACCAAACAACTTTACGTTCGTAATTTTTCACACAAATGTACAACTGTAGGGAAAAAATTATCTCTGATTTTTCGGATGTTAGGAATCGACAATATCGCATAACGGAATGCTGTGTTCTACGTATTCTATTTTTGTTACGAAAGTGGTACAAACGAAGTCCACATAAGAATAGTACAACAAAATCGGTTGAGGTTAGGTTATCGTGCAGATATCGCGGCTTTTGCATTGGAAATCACGCAACTGCCAGTCTCGTCGTTCCTTGTAAACGAAAGAAAGGTATTGTAATCGGTCGGAATTAACATAAAACTAGTCGCATGCGACCATATGGCCTGAATGTTCAATAAACGAGAGTAGAGCGCGAGCTATGTGATTCTAACCGTTTAGGCGGAAACTAATGATTGTAACCAGAGCCGAGATATATGCCAATATTACTTTGTTCGACAAAGCGTATAAGATGAGGAGAGAATCGCGATAAGGTAGAACAAGAGACAGATATTCTCTACGTAAAGCAAGTCTGTCAACTAGATTGAAATCCTATAGCTATAACTACAGTGAATCCATATTCTGGCGAATTGTCTTTTCACAAATGAAGCTTCTGAAGAACGGAATTGATACAATAACTACTGTTCATTCGTAACTACTGTTGTAAGAATCTATATATTTGTCTATCTATATCTATATATATCGATCTATATATATTTGTCAGAATGTCATTTTATCAAAAAACCCATTCTCTGTAATCATAGTTTAACGAAGCATAATTAATAGAAGAGGTAGAGCGTTAAGTGGAGATGATTTAATCACAGTTAAGTAGATAAATCTCTATATTAGTCTCTTTAATTAAAATGTTCTACGTTTTATTTGCGTCATTTTTTTCCTTCATCCAATTTAAAATGTTTAAATAACAATAGCCTATACAATATAATTTTATGTAAAAAAATTGATTGTACCATGTTTATTACAGATATTTAACATTTTTGTGTACATACAAAATTTAAATTATACCTCGCTTGAGAACAAAAATTCTATTTGTTTTCCTAACATGTACTAATAATTATTGATCAAAATAGAAAAAGCTGGAGGAGATTACTTAGGAAGATTACTTAGCATCTCATATTCCTGTCAAGGCTCGAACGTTTTATCTTCCTTTAGATTTTCCTAAGTTTCCATTTCTCTGACTTGCTATTTGAGTTAGCTTAGTATACGTGCTATACATAAGTATGTATAGTGTCATGATCGCGACAGTCTTGAGTTACCCACGCTTTATCCTCTGTAAACTATTTATAAAAGAAGAACAAATTACATGTTAGAACTTTCATTCAATTTACCAATACAAATAATTTTAAACAAGAAAAAAGACCTAATGCAGTGGTTTCAACTTAAACATATCCAACAGTTATTTACGAATAAATAGTATAAATCTTTTAGCAACATGAAATTCGCGATATTTATTCAAATATTTATATTTACAGTGCGGCATCAGCAAAGAAAACGTGTTTATCGAAACGTGCGCTATCGATTTTATGATTTTGCCACGCAAACAGGGAAATTGCAACTCAAAATTGAATTCGCACTGCAAAGCGTTGACGTTACGATATCAATTACATACTTCAAAAACACCGAAGGTATCACACGGAATCAGAGAGATTCTATGAGAAGTTAAACGCATAGTCACCCTATTGGGAATAGGATTGCTTTGATTCGAGCTCAAACATAGGGAAAGCTGAAAGAATCTTTTGCGGATCTTCCTTCTTCTCTACATTGGATTTTATACAAAACGACTTTAACCTTTTCAAGGAAATACGGAAATAAGGATTTTAGATAGAGAGATTTATCTGGAAGGAAATGGATAGAAAACGTAGAACCAGTTCTTGTTGGTTGAAAGATTTTTTCTCTTCGCAGAGATTCAAGCTTTAAAGAACGATCAAATATGTGCGCAGCTGACTTACGAGTGAAGTTATTATTAAAAAAAATTGTTAGTTCAATTATCATAAGTTTAAAGATATGTAGATATTGTATTTACATATCGAAAATCAGACAGCAATATTAATTAACACACCTAGTCAAACGCACACGTACTTTAAAACCGTGCTTTAAAATCGATATTCGCTGAAACAATACATCGCTCTGCGCTTCCAATTTGTTTTCGCACGAAGAATCAGTCCACTCATTGTTACCGTCACCATCTCTACCGTAATCTATATTACTCGAATAAATTCTATATCTTGATTGGAAAATCACATATTTTAACGAACTTCCCTATTTTTTGTTTTTTATGACTTTAACTGGCAATTTCCATAATGTTCTATAACTTGACAACAGACTGATAATATTTCAGGATATATATACATACATCATGTTTTTGAGGATTCTGTAGTAAAATAATTATAGTTGGGGAGTCCAACTTCCCAAACCGCGACAAACATATTTCACACATCCACGACGACTTTACAAGCAGACCCCTCGCGGTTTTGGGAAATCGATGAAGGACCCTCAATTAAACATATCTCAGAGGGCAGATCGACGATGCGAAGAACACTTCCAAGCCCACACCCGACGCACCAGCGAAGGACGATACATCGTCGCTCTACCTTTCAATGATCAGCTTCAGTCACTCGGATCCTCTAAAACGCTGGCAATTAAACGACTCGCCTCACTCAATCGCCGATTCCAGCACGACAAACGCTTCGAATCAGAATATCGAACGGTAATACAGGAATACCTGGCATTGGGACACATGACGAAGGTCAATGTCAACCACTCCGACGACAACGGATACTATTTACCCCATCATGGCGTGACCAAAGCATCGAGTCAAACCACCAAACTCCGTGTAGTTTTCGACGGATCGGCACCAAGCACTGCCGGAACCTCCCTAAACGATACACTTTACACAGGACCCAAGTTACAGGAAGATTTATTTTGTATATTAATTAGATTCCGCGCTCATCAGTACGTACTGACTGGCGACATCGAGAAAATGTATCGGCAATTCCTCGTACGACCAGAGGATCGGAAATATCAAAGGATATTATGGCGCAGCGCGAGTGGAGAAACAGAAACATATGAGCTTAACACCGTAATACTCTTATCATAGAAATAGAAGCAGTCCTCAATTACCGCCCGCTAACTCCTATCTCCACCGATCCAAATGATCTCCTAGCCCTCACTCCCGGACATTTCCTCATTGGCGATTCATTAATGTGCTTACGTGATCGAGATTTCAGAGACATTCCATCGAACCGACTCTCCAAATGGCAGCATATCCAACAGCTTAAACAACATTTTTGGAACCGCTGGCATAAGGAGTATTTGAACGAGCTAACCAACCGCAATAAATGGAGCAAGGGTGGACACAGCATCCAAAAGGGCACAATCGTCATCCTCAGAGAGGACAACGTTCCCTCCATGCATTGGCCTCTGGGCCGAGTTATCAAGGTTCATCCAGGCGCCGATGGTGTCATCCGGACAGCTACAGTTCAGACGGCAAAGAGCATTTTGGATCGGGGCGTCAAAAGGCTTGTCCCACTGCCAATTCAACCCGATCTCGAGAAACCCGAACAACTAGCCACCGAGACGAAATAAGATGGGAACTTCAACCACACCTCGCTAGTTTGATCGGTACCCTCTCAACGGGGGGAGAATGTTACGCCATGCGGCTTACCATAGGTCATATTCTTAACTATCGATAGCGCCACTATAATGTCGCAGACGGATCGTCGCGTCTGCCCGGCAAACAAACATTGTAGTGGCAAGCGCGTGGTTCATTAAGCAGGGCGACTTCCAGAAACGTCGACTCGTGGCCCGTATTTTACCTCGCAGTAAAAGAATGTGGCGTGATCCGAACGTAGTGGGGGTCGCCTTCCAGAAAAAACGAAAAAAATCGAAAGGCGTTCAGAACTTTTCGAGAAGTCGAACCGTCAACACATGTGGTATGTCGCGCATTACTTATCAACCAAAACGCAGTTACATTTTTTTTGTTCCTTTTATATCTTTCTAGTTAATAAGTTGTTGAAATAAACATTAATTTATTTGTGTTAATTCTGTGGAATTTCATTGAACTACCCTTATTATCATAATCGAAATAAGGGGATCGATCAGTTCGTGGCGTCGATTATTTAATCGTAACGGGAACTTACAACTCTCGTTGACGTGCTATCTCGCGATCGCGTCTCTCCGCGAACGGTCGAAACAAAATGATTCACTAAAAACTGTCCTGAATTCCTAAGAATTTATTTACCGCAAAACTGACAAAGTGTTTATTTAAAAAATGAGGTTGAAGGTAGTCCTTTTCTTTCATTTCATTCATTTTCATTTTCTTTCTTAAGTATGGCTAACACAATATCTAATCAATTAAAATTTTATATTTTCACGTGAAAAGTTTCTTTAGATAATTATTATCAACATGATGACTAACTCTTACGGATTAATACGTGTCTGTAGGGCAATCCGGTGGACTTGATCGGCTTTTTACTTCGAAAGTTGAGTAATCGGTGTCGCTTTCTTACGCATCTTTGAACTGTATAAATGTTTTAAAATTGTTTGATCCAGAATGTACGTACCACACCGGACAATCAAGAAGGCACGTTTTATGTCTTTCTTTCCGATTAATAATAAGCCATTTACTGCAAAGAATGAACTTTAAAGGCATTAAACAGCACATCAATGTACATTTCAATTAGACTAAATAATAATGCTATGATTTTATCGGTAGTAACTTTACTTATTAACTTGAATTATTTCTTTCTTCTACTCCATGTTAGGAAGAGTATCTTTTTGCTTGAAATAAAAAATTGATATAGGAGTAATAATATAGATAGAGATCAAAAACTGTTAGGGCAGAAATTACACGTTTGAACTTTATAGTTCAGTATAGTTCAAATAGAAATTATATAGAATTATTTAATAATTTGTATTCCACTGGAATAAAAATTTAATTTCTGTCTTTATCAAATCTCTATTTCAGAGTATTTGTACGTATGTACTTATCGTCTGCTGTATGATCGAATATCAAATAGATAATAATCGTTGTTACTCATTATGTGAGAAAAAATTATGTATATTCACAACTATGACTATTGCATTTTAGGCGCTTGGCCATGGCTCGCTGCATTAAGTTTTCGTAATCCCCGAAACCCAGACAAACCACTATGGAAGTACGGAGGTTCCCTGATAACGGCTAGGCATGTTTTGACCGCAGCACATTGTGCACATATGAATGGAATAGAAAACATACACAATCATAATATTGCCATTCTTAGATTGGTGGAGGAGGTGCCATTTTCGAGTAAGTCCTCAAATATATATATATATATATATGCTATTGAGTATTACTGAAGTATCATATCCTGAAATTTCTTATTGTACACATATATTGTGTCATAAAGCGTGTACAATTCTTTCTCATACTTTTGGTCATTCGTTTCCTGCATTTTCATTTATTTTTTTATTTTTCAGGGTACGTATATCCCATTTGTATGAAAGAGCCCCTACGAAAGAGCAACTTCGTCGGCTATAACCCCCTTGTTGCTGGATGGGGAGCGTTAAGATATAGTAAATGATATCAATTTTATAATAAAATTAAACAGTTCCAGTCTTAAATATCTTTCTTATTTTCTTTGTAGGACGACCACGACGTAATGCATTAATGGAAGTACAAATGCCAGTGATTAAGAACGCCGAATGCAAAATAGCTTATTCCAAATTTCCTAATGCACCTGATATCGCTGATGGTATAATATGCGCCGAACATGCTCAGGGTGGAGAGGATTCTTGTACGGTAATTAAGTTACAGAGTTACTACAAACTATACAGTATCTGAAGACACGTCAATTCGAATTAACATCAAATCGACGTCTTAAACATTAGAAATAATAGATAAACACAATTTAATAGTTTTGCCCACTTCTCACACCTCATTATGGTATTTAATCTAATTTCCTTCTAATCTTAGTTTTGTTCAAAATACATATAACATGTACATTATAAATTGGAGTATTTCTATACACAAATCAATAGAAGATTATTATTGTATATAAGTATAATTTCAATACAATTCGATCGATATATTTCAGTATCTTTGATTAAAAATTTAACGATCCTTTCAGGCTGACCGCGGCGGACCACTGCTGATACAACATGAATTAACCTCGTATTTAATAGGTATTGTGTCTTACGTTTATAAGTGCGGCACAGCTGGCTATCCCAGCGTTTACACTAGGGTCACATCGTACCTTGACTTCATTCTCCAAGCGATGGAATAATATGATATTACTGTTCCATAAATATCATTGTGTAAAAAACGTAAAGTTGGATTTTCTTATTGTGGAGATAAGAAACAGCTCAAATTTACATTGTTTTGTACGTTACAAATTATAGGCTTAAAATGTACGAAATGTAACTTTGAAACGACACTAATTTTTTACGCACGATAAACCTCCACGACTTAGGTATGTAAAGATGATAAACGTATATTAATTCTATTAATTTGGTAATAATAAACCAACTTTCTGAGAAGTTCTGTAAATTTCGTTTCTGTTGTATCAAGAGAATAATGGAATATTCCACTTAGATCGTATACTTCTTGTATGTACATACAAAATTTTCCGGCTAATCTAAAACACTTCATAAGATAGAGAGCTTCTGGAAATTCGGACACAGAGAGTGCATGAAATACAAGATAAGTCTCGTGTCTTTCAAAATTATTTTTTATTCGCTAAAAACGTCCTGTGTACTCATGCAAGCACATGCAACCTCGAAACTTCACTTATTTTTTATCACTTTCCAATTCAATACACTGTTTCTGCTTTTTTGACTATATGTAAGAGAAATTTCCATTCAGCCAAAGGTGTACTTACAGATTATAGATTCCTATACGACTCTCGGTAAAAATTTATCCGCACTCCAGATAGTTAAAACTTCTGTCGACCGTATTGATCCATCTGCACTCTTCGTATGACGTCAATATCTGTTCAGTGCTGCTGCGCAGGTTTCATTGTGTTACGTCAATTCGTTTGTGACCGTTGCGCGAGTAATGGCGCTTTGCAATGGCGATTTGCAGGAAAACAGTGCAGGATGCTGTGATTCGTTTCTTGTGGTCGGAGGTTATGTTTGATGCCTATATTTATCAAAGATTTAATGCACATTATGGAGAAAGTGTTTTGTCACGAAGTGTGTTTGAATGGGCACAAAAGTTCAAAGAAGATCGCACAAGTGTTATGAAAAAACAGCTGGACGCCCGTCCACGTCCACGATGACAACATTGAACGTGCTCATGAACTTATGCTCTATGGAATAGGCGAGTGACGCTGGATAATGTGGCAAATCATTTGCAAATCAGCCACGGCTCTGCTTATGCAATAGTGCACGACAGATTTGGGTTTTAAAAAGTTTGTGCGAGATGGATGCCGAGAAAGCTGATGAAAAGGTGAAGACGACGATGCATTCGTGGTTCGCAGCTCAGCCCAAAACATTTTTTAATCAGAAAATACGAAGGTCCTTCAGCAAATGGACAAAGTGTATACAGAAATTGAGTGATTATGTCAAAAAATGATGTATGTCTTTTTTGACAATTGCTTAAAATAAATTCTACACCGTCAGAGCGGGTAACTTTTTACTCACCCTCGTAAGACACTTAAATTTCCAATCTATTATGATGAATAAAAGAGCTTATACTATTAAATCTAATTGTATTTTGTTGCATGAGAGTACACGTGTATGCGATGTACATTACCTTTATATCCCCTTGAACGCTTCAATATTGCGCATATATACTATATTTTGTGCAGCTTCTATAAAATTTTGTATGTTTGTTTAGGCTGTTAATCCAGAGGCTGGAGTACAAAGAAGTGGCACAATGATGTGGGCTGATGACATTTATAATTATCAAGGAATCACCCCTACATTCGCTCAGGTATATATCGTTGACTATAATGTATTTAACATATATGATTGTTAGAATATTAATAATTAATTTTTAATTCTATCAGAATTTTAATGAAACTGTCCCTTGGGAAGGAAGAACTGATACCTTGATATCACGGTTTGTACATCCTATATGTACGACAAATTTTAGAACATTATATAACGAAGAACCAGATCGTCGTGGCCATGTGATGTGAATAAAAGGACTTGAATTTGATGATATTTTTATAATGTTAGATAACATAACTAAGTATCTTCACAGTAAGATAGGATGACATGGTTTACATGATCTTAATGTTGTTCACTTGAGTGATGATATTATAAGGAAAAGTGTAATATCACAGGTAGGATGATTCATAATTTAGAACTACTAACTCATGTATGTATTAAAAATTAAAGAAATATATTAAATTTTATAGGATATTTATGTTTAGTAACCAGTAATTCAGAGATTGGTATTCATGGTTACTATAACGAGGCTGTAGAAACGCACCCTTTCTTCTTTGCAAATGGTCCTGTATTTATGTCTAAGTCGAAACTGGAACCTCTGAATAATTTAGATTTATTCTTGTCATTTTCTAAAATACTTATCTACAGTATACCATAAGGAATGATACCGTATCGCACCTAATCAAGTGCCTTAAGAAACATCAACAGGATATCACAGTAATCCCTTATCGACTGATATGTAAGTAAAAGTTATGTGTCATTGTTATACACAGTTATTTATCATTTTCTATTAATTCAGTTGTAGCCACTACAATATCTATGACACTGGTAGTAATTATGAGAACAATAATGATGTTCTATAAGAGGAAATGATGATTGGGAACAAAAACTTACAGGTAAGTCAATGTATATGTTATTTGCCATTTGAAAAGAAAGTTACTAACTTAGAATTTTTTGATAAATAATAATTGTGCAAAATATATTGGATTTCAAATTTGTCAAAAATTGAAATTTAAGAAGCATTGTAATAATATAACATTAATATTTTGATTTTTCAGGAGATATCATGCGGTGGATGGATAATATGTAAAAAATATTAAGCAGTATATGAATTTTCATATTGCGTAGAGATAACAAAATGAATTTTAAAAAATGTCGACATGGTAATAAGAAATAGCATCATGACAAAGAATATATAAACACAGTTTCATTTTTTATAAATAAAAATTTGTTGTTCCAGATTTTGAAATATAGTGAAACGTTTAATTAGTATCTTAATATCTTTAAATAATTATTATTTTAGAATCAATTGTAATTGTATCATACGTACTTTTGAATTCGTGCAAGAACATATGTAATTTTGAAGTAGTTATTATTAGGAAATTGTTAGACGCGAACAGTATGCGAAAAGTTAGTATGCAGTGTAATAATTATCAATCAAAACACAAGAATTAAATTCTTGAGGAAAAAATTTCCGGAATTTCTTATTTACATGATTATAAAGAAATCCATAATAAAAAGGAGCTGCTTTCTAATACTTCTTTTCCTTGTAGTGCCTACGTTAATAATAACGAGGTTCGACTTTTTGTTTTTAGAGGGATACTGGAAAATTTGAAAGTACAGTACCATTGGGAAGAAAATCACGATATTGAAAACGATATTTGCAAGTAAATTTCCAAAAAATCTGTTTTCAAATTTTCGCTTTCTATTTCACATTAAAAGAAAGGGCTGCCTTCTTTCTCTGCAAGACAAAACAAACATTTTGAATCTCGTATCAATGAATGATGTCAATAAGTTATTTTTCTTTTCAGATTGAACAATATTCCAGATTTATTCATAATTTCATACTACGCGAAGAATAGACTTTCATAGGTATATAAAGGAAATATTAAGTATAGGAAAACTCTTTTTCGTTGTAGGTGACATATGCTTCACGGTTGAGCACATGTATTTTTGAACACATATAAATGAAAAAGTACTCTTATGGAGAAAAAGAATTGATACCTTCGATTGACATTAGATAATGTATATAAACTTATGAACAATCACTATCAGTCTGTATTTTAGGTGCACACGCAGATTTGTTGGAGTTCTTATAAAATGTACACCCTGTACGAACGTTTCATTCTTCCAAATTTTACGATACTATGTCTCATATAATAACTATATGGATTAAACGTAATATAAATGATCCGAAAATAGACTCGAACGACATTAATTGTCTTTCTATTTATACCAATATCGAAAATACAAGTAAAGCTGGAGCAATAGTATGCAAGAATGGACTATTTATTATTTTAAACCAAATCATAGCATATTCAGAATGCACAGTATTATCATGAAATGTAAATGAATCAGTTGTAAACGAACGATTTTACTGTAAAATCGTTGCCTCCTTTTTTTCATCTGAAATATAGCAGCAATGAGTACATTCTTTTAATATATAATAAAACGAGATATCTTTATAAAGTTACATATGTCATCACTGGTAACTGTTATCTCGTATGACACCAAATATACCGTTAGTATGGAATGATATTTTTATGAAGATATACTTTAATGATAGATTTTATGAATGAAACGTTATATAAGAAAAATTATCTCTTGTTATTCTATGATGTGTAGTAGCTAATGAAGATTAATTTTACAAAGTATTGGAGCAAAAGAGAATTAAAAAATTAAAAAGATCTAAATAAGATTGTTCGTGTGGCTTAATTATCTCAATTCTGGTACACCACTTGTTACATTCTAACTAATTAGCGCTAAACAATAACTTGCAAATATTAAAGATATTAACACCTTAATATTAACACCTAAAGGTTTTCAGGAAATTTTATAATATTTGATTATTGTATATCTAGTCATTGATTGATAAAATTTCTTGTATAAGCATAGATCGAGGTTGACGTCATACGCAGATTGCATATCATTGACAGGTATCGTTTTAATTTATTTTATGGCTAGAATCATTTGAATATTATACGAATAATTATTTCCATTCGAACGATTAATAAATCACGTACCTATAAAAGATATATTATGAAAAAGACGTGACGAAACAAAAAAATATTGGAAATTCCGTTGTCATTAGATCAATTATTTTTGCAATGATTTTTATTTCCATGTAATTACATATGAAATGGGTAATTCATTAACATCTCCTCGAATCGATTATAATTCGTTACACTTCACAACGATTCAAATAATGGACGGGAAATATATAATAAGTTTCCTGTCCTTGCGTTAAAATAGTACTGTACAAATCAGATGATACAGGAAATACCCAAAAAACCCAATTACATCCACATTGCATGACAGCACACTTGCAATGGATTTTTGTGATTTCAATGTCACAGACAATGACACAACTAATCAGAACACGTTCGAGGCTATAGACATTGAAATTACCGCGTGTTTAATACGTTTAAAGCATAAATCTAAATTTCACGCGATTATTTCTTTGTACATTGTGAAACTCTTAAATTATCTTAATCGAATAAATAATCCTAATGTAATAAAACATCTTGAAATAGACCTAGATATCTGAAACAGAAACTCGAAGGATAAGAAATCCTAAAAGGTACTAATCCTAAAATAACAAACTCCTAAATAATAAACAAGTGATAAAACCTGTTATAAATAATAAAGCTTACCTGGAATAATCAAATCCTAACTAATCGAAAATAAAATAAGGCAAGCAATTCTTAATCTTTCAAGTAATTTTTCCGAAAACACAGAAAGATAGAGAAATTAAAAAGACGCAGCACAAATTGCAGCACAATGAAAGTTTCAGAGCGATGAATACGATCGTATTAAACTAAATAATTTTCAAAAGTGAAATTACACTGAAACGTATATCGATGATATTTGTCATTTCTACGATCTGTTTCGCTTGATCGTGCTTCTTTTCTGATGTAAATTCAATTTATAATACGAACTAAGTTTCCTTTATTATTATTAGTCCTGCGTCTTTTTAATTCGTCACTTCTTTTATTTCAGAACAATGACGGGCTCCAAGATGCTGTTCGGATGTTTGGCGTTAATTGCTTTTCTGCATCCATTAGTTCACGTTTGTACTTCGAGTAGTACAGCTCAAGGTTTGTACTTCGAGTTGTCTTTTTCCATGCACTTCAAATTCCAATACGATCTGGTCACGTGGCCTTCGTACAATTTCGAAATTTTACCTGTTTGGTAATCGTCAATGAAAAAAGAAGTTATGCGTGACCTCAACACATTGAAACAATTTTTATGATTTTTTATTTGCCGGTTGGTCAGCAAGTTAATGGAAACATTTCACTTAACTATTCGCGTTAATTTCTTCGGTTTAACTTTTGGGAAATGCTTCGTTAGCTTCGGGAATATTCCAACGATTCGTTTTACGTACAAAATAAGCATGATAAATATTACATCGCGATAATGTAATATCGGAATATATTAAAGGTGTAATTTTGTCCGATTAATTATAATTTATTAATAATGGATTGAAAATACAGATATTAGTTAGACAGAGAAACGATGTTTGATTAACAGGAAAACTAAATGCAACGCTCGTATTTACAACAAATAACTTGACAACTATTTGGTAACTCTCTCTCTCTCTCTCTCTCACTAGCAACTCTAACACTCGACAACACTCGCAACTCAATTCTAACGACTCTATGCTTCGACGTCTCGATCAACTCTGATTCTCGCAACACGCACACTTTTCGATTCGCCTTGGATAGCGAAACCGTCCTTCTTCTAACGCGTTTTTAAAACGCGATGGCGCTATCACTTTCTAAAAGCGTCGTCTTTACATTTCCGATGGCCACGGGCACATCCGACTGCCAGATATACAATGTATTATAAGAGTATCATTACCATACTTTTCATGAAAAGAGCAATTTTTCTTGATAACTATACTCTGTAACATAGATTGAAGTCGCTGATTTGATCCCTCTGATATCGTTGTCTTATGAGAGTCTCGCCTGGTCTTGATTGGTTCTGTTGACTCTTATCGTTGTGAAAAATCGATTCGTTGTGTACCTTTTTTGTATAGAGAATTATTTTGTGGTAGAATATAATGTTGTAATATTTGTGGTCTTTACTTTACTAATTTTGTCACTGAGCCGCTCTTTGGTTCGTTGAGCGATTCATATTCCGCATATATTCCGTACTTGCTTCGCTTGGTACTTTTATAATTTTCGCAGTTACAATAAAAAATTTAATTCTTAACAGATTAAAGATTTAACCTCTTGCTTTATAGTGTACAATAATTTTTTTTTTTTTTTTTCGTATAGGTTATGTGATCCATAGTTTGAGTAAGTAGTACATATATATATATATATATATATATATATTTCCTCCCACTGCGATGATCGCACTATATTTCATATATATATATATATATATATATATATATATATATATATATATGTATGTATGTACTACTTACTCAAACTATGGATCACATAACCTATACGAAAAAAAAAAAAAAATTATTGTACACTATAAATAAATATATTCCGATATTACAAGTGGGGGCTCGTCCGGGATTGAATAAGACAGAGAAACGATACGATTTAACGGAGCTATTTGTGCGGAAGTAGAAAAGAATAGAATAAAATGGCAAACGTTGAAGACGAACGATTGTCGGGTGAAGAGGATTTGACGCTGGAGGAGCTGAGGAGTAAGCTCGCGCGAATGAAACTCCCTATATCTGGTGCGAGGTCAGTGCTTATTGCAAGGCTGAATCGGGCATGTAGGGCTGGACAATCGTATCCTAAGGGATCGACGGGCGGTGAAGAGCTAATCGGTCAACGAGATTTAGGAAACGTACAGAGAGCTGAGCGTGATTGTAACGAAGATGAAGATGTTGAGAAAATGAATACGAAGGAGTTGAAGGAGCGCCTCGCTAGTTTGGGTTTAAAAACGACGGGAAGAAAAGTAGAATTACGCGCACGGCTACAAGCGGCCATGGATGGTAACGACATATCGTCGGAAGAAGAAAGCGACGACGAAAGTGAGGATGAAGATGACAAGAAAAACGCAAGAGGATACAAGAGAGATACGCGAAGGGTGCATCAGGACCGTGACGAATGTTGTCGAAGGGCATGTGTTGGTTCGACATTGAGTTTTAGAGACGTCGAAGATGCATTAGAGTCGTTTAGTGGCGACAAAGGTGAAAATGTCAAACGATGGTTCGAGTCGTTCGAGGAAGTCGCTGATACGTGCATGTGGTCGGATGGGCAGAAGGCAGTCTACGCCAGGAAGCTGCTGAAGGGATCAGCGAAAATATTTGCGAGCTTCGAGTGTCATGCCAGGACTTGGCATGAGTCGAAGAGGGGGCTAGTGAAAGAATTTTCGAGGAAAGTCAACAGTAGACAAGTACATCAGAAACTTGAAGAAACAAAAAAGGAGAGTGATGAAGCATGTTTGGCTTACATGTACCGCATGCTCGAAATAGCCAGCCATGTGGACATGGAGGAGGAAGCAAAGGTGGAATACATAGTAGATGGAATAATCGACGACGAGAACAATAAGGATATATTGTACGGCGCTACGTCAATCAAAGAGTTGAGGAAGAGGTTAGTGATGTACGAAGAGCAGAAGAGTCGCAGAGCAAAGTCGATTGTGAAGCCGGCTAAAACCCAGAAGAACGGGAAGCCCAGTCAATCTGTAGATGCAATGAAGAAAAGAAGATGCTTCATTTGCGGTAGTGAGGATCATCTAAGTGTTAAGTGTCCGGAGAGGGGAGAAGGTGTTAGGTGTTCCGAGTGCAGCGGATTTGGACATATTGCAGCGAGGTGTACGGCACGACCGAAAGAGACTTGCGTAGTGTCAAGATCCGAAAAGGGGAAGTATGTGAAGGAAGTAATCGCAGGAATTAAGCTTCTATTCTCTGAAATTACTCTCAAATCTCAGAGTCTACCCTTCAAATTCTCCACACTGGATCTTCGATTCTTAATATTTGTAATATCGTAGAATAGCTTTGATTGGAGATCGGCTGAAATTAGAAAACACCGTGTACGTCGTCTTTCGTGGTTTGTTTACATCCAAGAGCGCCTAGTAACAGTGACGCGAGAAAAGATAAGCAGCGTCAAAACAGAAGTACGGTTCCACATTTCAAGGAGTGGCAATCGAGAGGCCAGAGTATGTGAGCCGAAAAGTGTGCGTGTGTGTGTGTGAGAGAGGACGAGAGCAAGAGCGAGCACGACCGAGCAGGAGTGTATTGGCGAAGATCAGAGCTAATTGAGTCGTCGAAGAGTAGAGTCGTTAGAGGTTTCGAGTCGTCGAAGAGTAGAGTCGTGAGAATTGATAGAGTTGTTAGAGAGAGAGAGTGTGTGTGTTAGATTCGTTGTGACGAGAGTGATCAAATAACTGTAAAGTTATTTGATATAGATACGAGTATTGCATTTAGTTTCCGTTAAATAAATATCGTTCTCTGTCCAATTTATATTTGTATATTCAATTTAATATTAATAAATTGTAAGTAATCGGAAAAAAATTTCTATCCTTATTTTCCGATATTACATATTTGAAGCATAAATTAAAAATCGACACATTGACTACTTCAAAGAAATTAGCCCGAACGAGACATAACTCGTTCATCGTGGTTTTCGCGCGAAGTATATATGCGGTTTCTCAATCGTTGTGAGATTCCAACGACGTTAATTCTGTCGAAACAGCGACGCGCGACGACGATCGCACATTCTGTTGCTAGCGAGTGCTTGCAAATCGCGACGATATCGAGCGTAAAGACTAAGCGCAAAAATGGAGGACACTCGGCGGGAATTGGAAATGCTCGATGACGAAAGGTATTTCAAGGTGTAATTACATCCACATCCAATTGGATCGCACCTTCGTTCGGTTGCTAGGTCAACAACCTTCGATGTTATTCAAATAATGCAACGGCTGGAGCAGCCGGTAGCGAGTCGTAAAAGTTTCAATAAAACACGTTCCTGCTAGTGAACGTATGTTAAGACTTACACCGAGTTTTATTTCGCTACGCCGTTTACTAGTTCGAAACGATCGATTGCATAATAGTAGCTGTTTCTTTCATCTCGGAAACACGATCGTAAACGGTGACAACGATCCAGCTTATTCCTGATCGTGTTAATTTCCACGCAAACTTTGTAAACATTATACGTCGCGACGCTCTCGTTAACGCGTCATTCCCTCCAACTCGAAAGTCTTGCAACTTTGGTGATCCGTTTTCTGTGTAAAATTGGTTACGAGCATCAGGGGACATATCGTCGTAATCGGTAAATTGTTTATTAAGGATCTACAGCTTTTAAGGATTTCTCTCTAGAGATTTAGAGATTAGAAGTTTCATTAACGCGTTATCGTGTCTCTAACTCGATCTTTTTTCGCGTAAATTGGTCACGAGACTTACGAGCTTCGTTGTAAATAGAAGATTAGTAATATTTCGTAGTTTCGTGATAGTATATAGACATTTTAGTGCTTAAACGCGCAATTTTTAGTTCGCTTTTCGCTCGCATCGGCGCTATGAAACGGATCAATATCTCAACACTTTCCTTTAGTTCTACGAATCATCTTTCGACCGGCTTTTCTTGGCCTACCGTTTCCTAACGCTGTCCTAATACTATCGTCTTGCTGAGATCCTTTTTCCGATTGTATCTTCTGCTTATTTTATTATAAATCCGAACTTTCATTCACGTCGTATGTTTTACAGCGTAAAATCCGCTAGAGCGTTCCAATAAATGTAACCAGTAGGTGCTCTAATACTCAAACGCACCTGTGCGTATCTCTGCATATTTGCTGAAAAAAAAGATGAATCTTACGTTACATTTTCAATATGCGTAATAAGCCGAAAATTTCTCTGATGCTAATCCTTCGTAACAAAAGGATGGCATCACTATATGCATGAAAATAGCATTTGGCAATCGTTAGAAACACAATACATGGATATATATGTAGTTGCCAAATTAACCTTCGCGGTGTTCAAAGTGAACGGCTAGAAACGATTGCTTTTTGCTATACGCGCATGGTTCGATTGCACCATAATTCGTTATTAAGACGTTTCGAGAGAGGCAAAGGATGTGGTGTCGCAACGTGTTGCGCTCGCACAATGCTCCTTGGATAAAATTCCCGGAGCGCGTATTATCGCGTACGCCGCGCGAACGCGTTGAACCTTCGCGCAAACAATGAGAGCGTGAACGCGAAAAAGTAGCGTTGAGCACGTAACATTCGGCCTGATATCGTTGATTGGCCGCGAATCGTCAACGTGCACGGGACAGTTTTACGTAAAGACATTCGATCCGTACAATTATGTTAAGACGTCGACCATAGAACGTACTACGTTGATGCAATTAAAATTTCAATGAAACAGGAGAACGCGCTAATAACTAGTCACCCCGTTGTTGACCATAACGTACAAATACTTTTGTTTAAGAGCTGCTCGTTAGTGTTTACCGCGTGCAGCGATTAAGTGACGAACAAATTACGTTCAAAGGGTATAGAGCTCGTTCTCGATTAAAATTTTCCTAACTTTCTAATGGTATTAGAAATTATAACTTGAACGTATGTACGCGACTGGCGTATAAATATCAGGACAGCCGCGGATATTTAGTATAAATCGAATATGTGTTCCATTGTCCTTAATTTCTTTTATTATCGATTATTATTATTATAATTTTTATATTAATATTAATATTATTTAATATTTTAATATTAATATTATTTAATTTATTCTATTATTGATTCGTTCCATTCCGTTTACGTCATAATACGTAGCCTGCGGATTTTTACGCATATTTTTCAGAATATAAAGGAAGCGAAAGAAAAAACTAGAAGCTGGATAAAAAATTGTTTTACCTCGATTAAACGTTACAAAGCGTGCTACTTTCCGATGTTTTATATATTTCCACGTGTCACACGTGTACTTTGCAATTTTGCCCTTTCAGATTTCACAGAAATGCATAAAACTTCCGTGACCTAATTTTTTGGCACGTGCACGTGCTTCAAAATAAATTCGATGATATTAAATAGCAGATTATAGGAACCAGAAATGAAGAGTTCTACAACGATGGAATGGGTAAATGATTGTCGATCAGACGAAAGACAATAGCAAACAACGATATAGCGATGATTAATTAATGGAAGATTTTTTCCTTTCAGCAAACAAAAATAGAACTTAACGAACTCGGTAATTGATAAATGATTACGTATAAGATAAGTGCATTTTCCAACTGTGAGTCATAGTTAACGTTTAGTTTAGCCTAGGTAGGATCTTAGCTTTGGAGTAAGTAAGTATAATAGTAGCAAAAAATCGATAGAATTGTTAAAAGGCTGTGACTAATCCTGGTCGACTGGTCAGTTATCATCTGAATCTCTTGTTATTTTGCGAACACGCAGATTTGTTCGACATAAATTGCAAGACTTTTTGCTCCAGTGGATTTCCATGAACTTTGCGTCGCTCGTCAGGAGGAGAATTATTCATCGAGGGGTAGGAAGCATCCAGAAGAAGGACGCGAGAACGCGCAGGGTCTTAAGCTTCTCCTTCTTTTTTCCTCAAAGGGAAAGAAAAACGGACAGAGGCGCGCTTCATTAGGAATTTCGAAACTTTGATCGAAAATTCGTTTAATCGAGGCGTTGAAATTGCTATAAGATTTCTGTGATGCTGATCGTGATCAGAAGTAAATCATTCGACTGTAGTTTTCTGTTGCAGCTGGGATGGGTTTGTCAGTATGATGCATTGCCAACCATAGCTCAAAGTATCTTCTTCATCGGCGCTATCTTCGGAGGATTAATTTTTGGATGGGTTGCTGATCAATATGGAAGAATACCAGCTTTGCTCGGAGCTAATTTAATGGGATTTCTCGCTGGGGTGGCTACTGCGTTCACGGGTAGCTTCTGGCAGTTCACTTTGTGTCGTTTTTTCGTTGGATTCGCCTTTGATAATTGCTTCACTATGATGTACATATTAGGTAACCGTTTTTCAATAATTTCTTTTTTGCCCTGAAATTGAGTTTGAAAGCCACACAGTGGCTACAAAAAGTACTTGTACGTATGTATCCTTATTTCCCAATGAAGCGTCTCTCTTCCTTTTTTTTAAATCAGTTTTTACGTTTCATTTTGATAGCATTAATTATTTATAAGCATGTATGAAAGTATTACAAATGATACGAAAGCTAATATTTTAATCAGTTTTATCTTAAGACTTAGTCTTAATTAATTGGTATATATATAAATGCTGTTCTAAATACGATGGTGTACAGTTACTTTTTGTAATTACTGTAAGCAGGAAGATCTCTAAGTTTAAATAACAAAGTAATCTCTACAACATACTGTAAAACTGTTGTTATGCTTGATTTACGACTGACGTTTCTACAAGTATATGAATTTTGCAACAGAACTCACGTTGCCATGCAACAATTTAAATGAAATTGAAAACCATTCAAAGTTACGAAGAAAGATGCTTAAATACATATGAATATACATGAGGTCATACATATTTATTTTTTAACTGCGGCGTTTATATCAAAGAGAGGGAGAGAGACAGAGAAAAATTAATTTTCCTGTTTTATAAGAATTTCATGCAAGATAAAAATATGAAACTTTAAGATATTTAGATTTATATATACCATTGAATATTTATAATATTTAAAGGTAGTTAGTTCGCAATCATTTTCTATACTAATATTTTCCCTCTATACTCGCGATCAATTATAATTTTGTTTTCTCTTTTAACGAGACAATATTCTGATTACAAAGGATTAGTTGTTCAAAATTGCTTTTCATTTCTGGACAACTATAGCATACCAGGGTTTTCATAAATTTTCACTTCCCAACGGAAAGCGAAGGTAACGAATGAATGGTTCTACAACGAACGCTTCCACAACTATAAATCTATGTATATATATACATACATACATGTATATGGTTTTAATTAAAATGAACATCTTCTTCTAGCAAACTTATTTAAAATTCGTAAAAATATCACATAATAATATAAAACAATCAAGTAACATTTTAAATATTCCATTGAAAATTCTAATAAATTGTTTAATATAAGATCGATATAATTCATGCTGAATTCATTGTCTGATATCCATAATACAGGCAATTTATAATACAAAATTTTATTATAACTCTACATGAAAAAATTTCAATTATAATACTGTAGAAATATATTTTCCAGTTATTGTTCTAATATCAATATACTGAAGAGAAAATCTAGACTAGTCTCTGTCTTGAAAGATATTTTATACCCTGAAAGTACAGCGTTAAGACCCTGATTGAAACTTTTGAAGAGACTCTGTTGAAACGTAAGAACGCTGATTGAAAGTTCATCAGACGAGTCATTGAAACGAGTTTTCTTGATCGAATAGCAAGTTTGTCCTGCAGACAGCATTCCAATTGTGAAAATCGAGACCAAAGAAACTCAGGTGACGTGCATTAACCCTGAATCGATGACTCAAGCCGAGGTTGGAAAAATTTACAATTTGTTCGACAAAACAAGGCCAAGTTGACGAGATTCGTGAGCAAGTGGCTGGTTCGTTAATGATTTGGCGTTCGAATTTTCTTATTTCTATTCTAATTATCAAGGTCGATTAAACGATTGATCACGAATATTCGACGGAAATATTGAGAAAGAAGGCTCGATCTGTACGAGTGTAAATCGTATTTTAATCAATGACTTGAGAAAGTGAGGTATTGATTGAAACTAAGATAAGTGATACTAATTCGTTTCGAGCGCGTAACAAATTACATCATCGGATTCATTGATTTGCAAATAATTCTATATTCAGTTCCGTATTTATAATCGAGCGTAGCGAAGATAAAATGAAAGGGACGTGATTATCCGAGGGTCTCACAACTAGAGGAAAATCGATGGGAACGAGGAAATCCTTAATTGTAGAAACTGCGTAGAAAATACCGTGGAAAATATCATATATATTTTAATAGAAATATTTTTGTACTTTTTTTTAAACACTAAAACTTTAGAGCTTTAGAAGCTTTATGTATTAGTATACGTATTTATACAGACTTTGAAATTCATAACAAATTTCTCTAGATAGATGCGGATTTTTTGTATTGTTTCGTATGTATACTTGTGTCACTTTTCTTTCTAACGATATTTAGTTAAAAAGTTCGTCTATATCATTTATAATAGATTTTGTTTTTATTTATATTAATGTTAATTTTATATTAATAAAAATCACTGAAATTTTCAGTATCATCATTATTTAGTATCATCGAATTTCTTTCTTCTTTATGTTCCATATTATTATTAAAATTCTCTAATAAACATTCAAATATCCTATAGAATATTTCCATTATTTTTCACGTATTATTTGCAGTCATATTTTCCATATTTTATTATCGATAAAGTTTGAGTTGGTTGAGAAGAGGATTTACCAAATATCATTGTCATCGAAGCGCAGAGACGCTCCGGTGATTCTTATCTCCATTCATCTCTGCGAGTGAAACTATTTGACGTCGCCTTGAATAGACTCAGACAGTTTTGTCGGGGGTCCGTGTCGTCGCCTGTAGCCAGCTCGCACGATCGTGAATGGAAAGACTCGTATAAAATCAAAGGGCCGACAGACTCTTCCTGCTTAGACGAGATCAATAAGATCTCGTTCAATAGAGAAGTTACCTTCTCGACCGCCGGCGCCGTATTACCCTTCAAAGTCACCGGAAAGTCATATAAGCCAACCGATGCAGCCTAACCTTTATCCACAGATAAAATAGGTTTCTCTTATTCCATCTGAATTTCTAAAGAAACCAAGACTTGATTTCAGTCTGGTTAAAAGCTTCGCTCGATTAAAGCTGTTTTTCAAGCAATAACCTACTTTGTGAATTTCATGCACGCGAATCCAAGTATGTATGCGGCAGAAATGAAGCTTTCGTGCATGTCTAATTGTAAGTTGATGCGAAACAATGCGCATGCGCCGAAATCCCACCACTTTGCGGACCTACATTGTGCCTTTTACTAAGACGCCTTGTTTGTTTACTCTTCTCGAGCTAATTCTTCACTATTATTATCTACATTATTTTCACTGGCTAACAACTGGTTGGTCTGCAATTGACTAACCAATACAAATTTTTCGTTACGTGCATATATTCGAAAGAATTCGAAATTAAATTATCATGTATTACGGGCAGTTACGATAGAGTGACACAAAGCAATCTGTGTTTGAATGCCTCCACTCGTGGACAATATCGATATAACCTAAATGCGATAAATCGCGAACGTTTGATTCGACTCATGGGAAATTTACGCGTTTTTGAATCGTTCCGAGTCGCACGCGAAATGCAGGTCAGAGAACCGTCTAATATTTATTGTTGAGATCGTGGGCTTGATCTTAATGGCGCGGCGGCACGCGATTCTTTACCAACTATGCTCCTTCACTCCAGCTCTCGACCTTCTTCCCTATTCAACTAGCTCGAGCAGTGAAATTGACTCTGCATGCCTGTGATTTTGACAGGGACTGGGAGTCGAGTTCGTAGTGAATGCACATTGTGTATACGTGTTTTAGGTGGTTTGTGTGAGTTTGTTGCGGAGATTCGAGACATTTATTTAACCTCTTTATCATATTCGAGCCTGTGCGATATAACCATATCTTAAATGTAATAAGTTTTATTTTTTATTGCAAAGTTCTTGAAATATATGTAATATCGTGATGTAATATGTTTACAAAAAGTGGACAATATAGAGATGTTAATCAGACAGAAAAGACGATTGTGGCTTAACTTGAACTATTCATACCAAACGTACAGAAAACAGCGCAATCCACACTCTCTCGGCAACGCCACTCGCAACCTCCGTCTCCGCTCGACTCGCACTCGGCTCCTCGACTCGCACTCTGTTCCTCGACTCGCACCCTGCTCCTCGACTGACCCTCTCTGGCCGTTGTCACATTCTGTTGTCCTTTTCCTAGGCCCACCGCACACGTGTTCTGCAGACGCTCGTAGCCAGGGTCACGTAGGTCTTTTCCACGAAACTATGCACTTGAAAAGACCGATGACACATTGATGGGCCCGACGGCGCCTCGGCTCTCGCGACATTGTTCATAGTTCGCCCGATATTTCCCAGGCCTTTCGTCCACGATACTACATGTATGTAGAATATGTGTTATATAAAACATTCTGAAATTTCATTAGCATTGTAATGATTATATTGGTAAAGTTTGAAGCATTTCTGAAGATGCACATAGAAGTTACGAGATATTTAATGCAAACATTTATTTAGTACAAATATACAGCATAAATAGTTATCTTAAACATGTAATAAATGGTTATCAAATATCGGGATTTATTAATATAATAAATGTTTGACTATTTTTATAATTAAATATTTTTGTAATTACTGTGAAATATATAATTACGCTAAATAATTTTGTATCTTGTATATAGATTTTTAAATTTACTTAATTGAAACTCTGCATTATAATAACCGTATTTATCATTCTGACGTCATATTCGATATAATTATTATATGACTTTATTACGATCCTAATGAAATTCCAATATATTCATGAATATATAACAGAAACGTAATAATACTTTGTTGTACTAATTATGATACCATCATATATAATAAATATAAATAAATAAAAAATGTCTATAAATGCTAAGATACTTTTACGAGCCAACAGGCGAGAAGGAAGAAACGAAAGAAAAGAAAGAAGAGAACGAACGTTAATCAGTTTCGAAACGTTAACAACGTCCTTGCGTTGGACGGTGCTCGCGTTTATCGATTGGTCGCATTGCGAGATATCGGTCAGATTATTATTATTAATACGATCGTCTGTAATTTATCTTTGCTAACTGTGCCGCACGGAATCTTCGTTTACAATAAATGAGTTGTCGCTTTTGATCGAACGGTAACACGATATGAAATTACAGGGTGACGGAAACAGCTGGGAGAAAAGCGAATACTTTTTCTGCGCGAATAATGTAATATTAAAGGCAGTAAACCTTGAGAGGCGAAGTGATGAAACGAGTGGTCTCAGAGAAGCTTCTTTACGTCTTCTTCTCCTTTCTGTATCCTTTCTATGAGAATAATATCTCGTCTTCAGAAGAGATCTCCTCGCCCTATCTACGCGTTGTAAAGGCAATACAAACTGAATGACACATATATTTAAAAAACGATATTTTGTTGGTTTTATGAATATTGATTTTTATAACGTGAGGTTCTTCTACTCTTATTTTCTATTAAATTAATGATACATATATTTTAGAATGGCTGTCGCAATGGTGATGATGATGATGGTGATGATGATTTGCGAAAGAAGATGTTGAAAATTACAGACAGCATAAATAATATTTAGATTTCATGGAAGTTGATTTTTGTAATGCGAGGTTCTTCTATTCTTGTTTTTCATTAAATTTCTATGTAGAAAATTATTAAACATTTGGATATAACTGGGAGATTATTTCCGTTCATGCGTACCGGAGTTACTCGATGGTCTCGTACCGAAGCTGATAACCAACCCAGATTTTCAGGAAAGCGATTAATAGCTTAAAATTTATTCGTGTGAGATAATAATCCAAAATGTAGTTAAAGTTTTTAAGCATTGTTTGTTAGGATTACGAGAAAATGATGAATTAACAGTTATGTATAGACACGTTATATATATGTAGGAGGTCCAGAGCGTATTGGGAAAATTTACGGCGAATTAAACAGGAAAATCCGAGATATTTGCTCAAAATATCTGATTTGTGGAATTATCCTATAGCTATTTTATTTAATAAAAATTAATTCAGGTAATTTTAGAGAATAGAAATATCTGAAACTCGTGATTTAAACGAACGTTCGTCATTTTGGTTTATTATGAATTCTAATTGGTTCATTATGAAGCATGAAAAGTAAAGATCAATGGTACAAAGTGATTTTAAATAAGGAAGCGAGTTCCATGGTAAACATGGTTCGAGCATCGCAATTATAATAAAGCAAAAAAAAAAAAAAAAAGAGTTACAACCTTGCGTTTCTAATTTATTGGACGTATACGCACCAGACATTAATTTCGTCTACGTATTCGTGAAATTGCGAGATTCATTCATCGCGAAGGTCAGTTCAATTGTTCAAGATAACTTCTCATCGTTTTAATCTGTTTTCTTGTACGAAAATAGAGTAATATTTACTTGTCATTGCACTGTGGATATATATCGATATGTTCGTTCAGGAAGTCAATTGTTTTCATCGAATTAGACTCGACTTTCCGTAGAGAATGTTCGTTTCGACATAAATATGTATCTCAGGCTTATCGATCTTTCAATATCTACCATAAATAGCTTAACAAGGTAACACACGCTCGTGTTTGAATTATGTAAATGATCCTTTGACTCTAACGATCCGTTTATTCACAGTTAATTTATGATATTGCTAGTTACGCGTGATTCTACCTTTTGTATCTTTAAGAAATACAGGGTGATTGGTAATTGGTGGTACAAGCGGAAAGGGGGTGATTCTACGCGAAAAAAGAAGTCGAAAATATAGAATAAAAATTTAAAAATTTAAAAATTTAAAAATTTAAAAATTTAAAAATTTAAAAATTTAAAAATTTAAAAATTTAAAAAATTTTAAAAATAACGTCAATTGAGACAACGATCTACAGTGAGATCCGTTATAACGAGACGTGATAAAGTGCACGCGTACCGAGCGAAAATTCAAAGTCGATTTTCTCGAAAACAAAGCCTCAAACGAAAAATTTTTATTCTATATTTTCGACTTCTTTTTTCACGTAGAATCATCCCCTTTCCGCGTGTACCACCAGTTACCAACCACCCTGTATAATTCGTAAATAGAAACGTATTCTTGTCGATAGGTATCGAAACACTTACGGAAATTTAAATGGGCTTGAACAATCATCGGGAAATTATTAAAGTCCTTGTTATTAGATCTAAACACGATTTAATCGTAGAACTAAACACGTTTGTTAAATTAATCTATATATTGTATATCTACTTTTTATATATTTGTAACTCAAATTTTTCTTCTTCATATTGCGTTAAGTTGCCCCAAAAGTTTCTTTCGTTTTATATTATTTTATTGAATTACGTATGATCTATTTTGTCCCAATGAATATAATTCAATAAAATAATATAAAACAAAAAATAGTATGCGTCTATTATCTCCTTACGAGACGAAAGAAATTTCTGCGACAACCTAATATATTGTTCCATTCTTTATTCACAGAATATTTCTTTCACAGATGATTCTTCTAAATATTACGTTTTTTATTCCAGTATTAGAATACGTTGGACCAAAGTGGATGACATTCGTGGCGAATATGTCGATCGCAATATTCTTCACATTTGCAACTTGCATTCTACCCTGAATCGCCTATTATTTGGCCGACTGGAGGATGACCTGTATTGTCACCTCAGTTCCTCTTGTTCTAGCCGTAGGTACGCCATGGTTGATACCGGAAAGCGCTCGATGGCTGGTCAGTCAAGGTCAGATAGACAGGGCCATTAAAATCCTTGGTAAATTCGAGCGAATCAACGGCACCAAGGTGCCCGATGACATCTATAGACGATTCCGGGTAAATAAACCGATTACCGCAATCTTTTCCGTATTTTCTACTTTTATGATCTTTCCTGCTTTATGTGCGTTCTATAAATACCAATTTATATGCCTTTAAGCATATCATATAATCATTTTCTTTGAATAGAAGTCTAATTGGGTCTTTTACGTAATGAAAATTTGTTTACAACCTAGTAATTTTATATCTTATTCATCACCTAAATTGCCAGCGATAAATTGCTGTCAATTTCTGTTATTGTCTGTTATTGTCTATTTCTGTAATGTTATTTATTGAATTTGTATATTGTTTTTATCTTTGAAAATTTTTATACAAATAGATTAAACATTTGGAAACTGCTCAGTCTATGAATAGATCATGGCAATATTAACATTAATGTACGATATAAGGAGATAATCGACTTTCAGAGGTTTGATGTTTTATAAAGTAAAATGAAAAAATTTGCGAACGTCCAAGTAAACTATTTCGAAAGGATCGTCTCATACAAATATAACATAAACTTTCTTCCGGATTTTATCGTAATCTTTGTACACATAACAGATTCACATAAATTTGTAAGAAAAACAGACAAACGACATTAACTAGTTAAAAATTTGCTAATAACAGGAAACCTGTGCCAGAATCTGCAAAGAGGAGGAAGCAGACAAAACGTACTCCGTGTTGGATCTATTTAGAACGCCACGACTACGGAATATCACGATTCTATTTATTGTTATTTGGTTCGTATCGCTATTAAACAGATATCAAATAGATTGACGTAAAATCGGAATTGTATCTTGTAAAAATCTCACGAACAGTTTTATATCTTTTGTCTAAAAATACTTCATTTCTGAAGCAAGGAATTTGCTTCTCACATGAAATATGATAGCGTGCTTTTCTTTATCATATGAAATTGTTTTACGAAATATAGGATGGCGATTTCTTTGGTGTTCGATGGTCACGTACGAAACGTCGATAATTTAGGCCTGGACGTGTTTGTTACGTTCACGATTGCTGCAGCAACCGAGCTGCCTGCTGACACGTTCCTCACGCTCGTTCTTGATCGATGGGGCAGAAGATGGCTGGCGTGTGGTTCCCTCGTCATTTCTGGTATCTTCAGCATCTGGGCTTCTGCCGTTTCCAATAGTTCGTACATTTCGTTTTTATATATTCACCCTTCTATATTACCGATCAATCTTCTAAATAACCTAAGTCGATAATTTTGACTTAATCAGACGAATATTTTTCATTCGTATAACATTGTGCTTTTTGAAAGGAAGAAAATGTATATTTTGGAATATTTATAACATGCAAATGCTTGTAGATTATTTGCTACATTGCTAGAATAGTTTCCAAGCCCTATCATGTATCCGTTGTAAAGATATTTTATTTCCCCTTCTACTGCTTTGATCATAAGATCGCTTCGTATTTCCGCATATATCAAAGGGCGTTGGCAATAGTCCTCAAAATGATGTGCTTCAGCGCTCCAGCAGTGCTATATGGCTTTCAGTAGCCGTAATCCATAATACAATCCCTTAGATTCAAATTGGCTAGATTAACGTTTTATAGATAAGAAGCTTATTGCTTGTGCTTAGCTTAGAGCTAAGCACGCTTATATTAAGCTTAGCAAATGCTTGTATCAACTATTGCAGACAACCAGACAAATTACAGACAGATAAAATAATTTCTTCCCTTTTTATTCCTTAAAATTTTCTAAAATTATTTCATAAAAAATTAGAATTAAAAACTAATGCTAAAATTTTTTTCAGGTATATATACAGCTTCTCTGGCAATTCTCGGTAGATTTTGGATAAACATTTCATACAATATCGGTCTCCAATATGCGGCTGAAGTATAACCAACTGTGGTTAGAGCTCAGGGTGTAGCTTTGATACATATAATGGGATACGTTGCTAGTATCCTCGCACCCTTCGTAGTCTATCTCAATGTTGTGTCCTCGTTCCTACCTCTTCTTGTGCTGGGCACACTCGGAATTATGGGCGGTCTTCTGACTCTCTTTTTGCCGGAAACATTGAATAAGGATCTTCCGCAGACGCTGCAGGACGGCGAGGATTTTGGAAAAGATCAGAAGATGTGGGATGTACCTTGTATCGGAAGGTAAAATCACATAAAGGAACTTTCGGTCTCCTTTTTTCAAAGATATTCACAGATCTTCAAGCTCCAAGTTCAAGATTCTCAAGCATTCTGTTAGATCTACATCTTCGTATGCTTTCGTATTACTTTCTTCTTAAAATCTGTTAAATCTCTCAAAAGAAAACTGGACTATCTTCTTTCTTCAAATGCTTTTTAAATCTTTTGAACAGAAGAGAAGGATCGAGTTGGGAAGTTATTCAAATCTTTAAGCGATTGGATTCAATATTTTTAAACGCAATGTGTTACGCCACGAGGCGTACAACAGGCTGTATTTTCTAACCGTCGCTCGCGGTCCTACAACATCGCAGACGGATCGTCGCGGCTGCCCGGCAAACAAACATTGTAGTGGCAAGCGCATGGTTCATTAAGCAGGGCGACCTCCAGAAACGTCGACTCGTGGCCGTTATTTTACCTCGCGTAAAAGAATGTGGCGTGATCCGAAAGTAGTGGGGGTCGCCTTCCAGAAAAGACGAAAATAATCGAAGGGCGGGCAGTTCCTTCTGACGAGTCAAACGTGACACACCGAACATAGCAAACGAATTTATCTAGAGATCAAAGTCGAGTCAAATTTCTATAACATCTTCATCAGATTATTGTAAAATATATTGTTCTATGTTAACCTGTTAATACAGTGTTACATTCATTAAACCACCTCTGTTATCCTAAACGAAACAGGGGAACGACTATTTCGCGGCGTCGATTAACATGATCGTAGCGAGAATTTACGACTCTGGCTGACGCGTTCTCCTAGCGGCCGCGTCTCTCCGCGAACGGTCGTAACACAATGTTTTGACAGGAAACGCGAGGACGAGGAGACACCACCGGTCGCCATGTTCCGATCATTTTCTAGATGCAGTGCGAGGAATTCGATGAGAGCGTCGCTTCGCGGTGAACCTTTAAGGAGTAGCATGCTACGGAGATCGAGTATAAAATCGAGGAAAAGCAAAAACTCAATCACAGAGGTCGAAAGGCTGTAGCGAAACGTTCACCACGAAGTACAATATTTGTCGCGTTGATCTCGAGCAAAGAATCTTTAGTCTTCCAAAAACGTGCAATACATGTATTAGAGTAAGACAAGTTACTGAATCCAGTAATCTTAAATTCCACCGTCATTAATATTCATTATCACAAAACAGCGGATTTTTATGCAATTATGGGTGATTCGAAGATAGGAAAATTTATAGAATGCGTATGACGCAAAATTTTGTAAAATATCCAAATGTACAGCACTATCGATGATATTTAATGGATAGAAACATACTTTTGCCCAAGTCCTTTCGATTGTATCAAATCTTTCAATTGTATTATTGTATCCACGAAAATATGCATTTGCATAGAGATCCGCAATGCAATTATCATCGCGATTTTTCATCAACAATGATTGATTAAAAATTCAATTATTAGGCGAGCGAATAAAAATTAGAGTAAGAACGTAGGTTAAAATAATTGTCGTAAATTGTCGTGGGTAGTTAATGTTAAAAATTAGTACTTTCCTTTGTTATAAAAGTTCCTGAAATTGTTCGTACAAAAGCTCCATCTTATAGAATATAGTGCAATAATCGTTATACTAGTAAAATAATAACATCATAAATATACAAAATATATTAACGAGATGAAAATAATATGGACAACGTGGTGTATGGCCACGAGTTTTGTACATATGTACGTGTAAGTATTTGTAGATCAATTAGCAATCGCAAAGACCTCGTGCGCATGTCACGCGACGAGATAGCGCGATTGTTTTTATTATGATGTAAATCGTTCTTAGATGTTTTGTAATAAAACTTGCCAGTAAAACCTTCCCTGGATTCTGCTAATAGTTCTTCACCACTTGTTCCTTAGTCGATTGAATTAACGATACAAATAAGTATGAGATTATCTTAGAAAATCTCATTAATATTTTTGTCGACATCTGCGACGTAAAAGCGGGGTAATAATATTTTGAAGTTTTGACGACGCGTTGCTTACTATAGATATTGTCTGTACAGGATTCATCAATTTTTAGAGAGCCTAGTCTCGCCGAGATGGACATAATCCTCTTTAAAGCTGAACGTTTTAACACGTAATCCCACTAGCAAGCCATTGCAAAAATGATATTTCGATTAATGATGGAAAATCGCTTTTGAAGACAGAAAAATCTTCTTCGAAGGAAAAATTTGACCTAAATCTTTCGAATAAAATTAACGTAAAATCTGTGTTACGCCACGAGGCTTACCACAGGCTGTATTTTCTAACCGTCGCTCGCGGCCCTACAGTGTCGCAGGCAGACCGCCCTATCTGCCCGTCGGATCATATACAATGTATCGACGAGAGCATAGTTGTTGCCAAGCAGCGAGCTCTAGAAACGTCGATTTTTGACCGTTACGTTTTTCACGCAAGAAGAGGCATACGTGATCATAGGCGCGAGCGGTGGCGTGACCCGAGCATAGTGGGGGTCATCTTCTAAATGAGACAAAGGAATAATCGGAGGGGATCAGTTCCTTCTGACGAGTCAAACGTGACACTTCGACAAATCTGACGAGCAAACGAATTTATCTAGAGATATCGTAAAGTCGAGTCAAATTTCTGTAACATATTCATCATATTATTGTAAAATATATCATTCTATGTTAACCTGTTAATACAGTGTTACATTCATTAAACCACCTCTGTTGTCTTAACCGAAACAGGGGAACGACTATTTCGCGGCGTCGATTAACATAGTCGTCGCGAGAATTTACGCCTCTCGCTGACGCGTCCTCGCGACCGCATCTCTCCGCGAACGGTCGTACCAACTGTAACAAAGCATTTATTGACAAATTTAATATCTTTCTCCATAATCTCCATAAATCTGCAATACCCTTCCTTTGTATTTGTGTGCGTTATTGAATTGAATAAGACACCGATATAACAAGTTATAAATCACAGTTTATTCCAACAACGTCTCTCCGCGAACGGTCGTAACAATCTGTATATAAAATCGATAATTTCAGCATTCAACATGCTGTATATTATAATGCCAAGTTCACGTTATGTTCATAAAGAGTACAGAGATAATCTTCCAAGAAATTTCTCCCTAGAAGTGCTTGAAATCTCTTCTTGGAGAATCTTAGAAATGCGCGAAGAATATTCCAATTTCAGAGTGTTTCGAGAAATATCGTCGAGCTACAAATACCTGGAATTCGAATCGCAGCGAGTATTCGACGTATGCGTGGGAGTCGTTCGTGCTGTTACAGTGGAGAAACATGTTTTTGTTTTTACGGAGGTACAATTCAAGACTAATTGTAGATGTAACGCGATTTAAAGCTATAATAAGCGTGGAAAAACCATTCGCGATCGGCCAATTACTTTTTCCACTGTCAATTTATTAATTACGATTGCTTCTGAAAGTTTTCCTACGCGTAACTGCTAAACGAGAATTTTCCCATAGATCCCAGAAATTTCGTACACTTACTTTGCCATACCAGCTACCACAAGCAACCAAGAAAATATCGATGTCTTAATTTTCGCAACTTTCAGACATTCTTGAAATTTAGATAAATACAAATACAAATGCAAAACAATGCCGTTATAGATAAATACAAAAATTTCGAAGTTTTCCGCTTCTCAGAGAAATTTTGCTTGCATGTGTACGCAGTGCTCAGAAACTCGGCAGATTTAAGCCTAAAAGGATTAAAATTCGATGAAAAGATTACGAGATAATAAACTTCAAAGTCGATTACCACGGAAGTTTACATCGTGTGAAAGATTAAAAGGAATATTCTGACGAGCAGCTCTTAATAGTTTCAGCGTCTGATCCTCTAAAAACGTGACATTAATTGTTCGTGCCAAAGAGGCAGCTACGAATTGCAAAATATCGCGAGAATTCGATCTCGACGGGCGTAGAAAAGGCAGGGGCGGGAGAACAAAAGAGGATAACGTCTCAGATTTAAAAATGCGCTTGTCACATGATTTTTAAAACTTGTTTTTTTCGGTATCTAAAGCACACTTACAAACACGATTTTTTTTTTTTTAATTCGGTGAGCCGCGGAGAGCTGAATACGACTTTCGTATGGAAAGTCACGAAGGTACGATACGTTATATTTTTGCGAACTACTTACTTCATCTAGTCGGTTTTTTTCTTCTTTTTTCTTGAAGGAACGCATGGTTCTATATCGCTCTCTTTCTCTTCTTCTTCTTCAATGTAATTTTCACGTAGGAGACTTATCCGCCTCAAGTACGTATTATAATCTTTTATTGTAGACCATCGACGAAATGATTCTTCTCGATACCGTTTAGTAGCATCGTTATGGAAAATTCTTCTCTCTTCTCATTTTAATTCCCTTAACAGTCAATGGAATCCGATGCTATGCGCACAGCTACGTACGTGCAGTGCTATATCATCTCTATTCCATAAATATCGTTCACTGCCCCAATGTTAAGGTTCAACATACGAAAGTTCGCGACCTTTATCGTAGTTTCTGTCGCTAATTAATATTAACGTGATGCAATCTGAAGCGACGAGTAATGAATATGCCCCTCTAGCGTGACGAGTTATCGATCATACATGTTACGAGACGATTGTACCATTATTCGGTGCCAACTAGTAAGGTTGCGGAGAAGCATGCTGTCGACGACAGACGAGATTAATCTTACTGATTGCAGTCTTGACACAGACACGCACATATGTAAATGGGACACTTGTAAAGTTTCTATCACGATCGTTGTATTCTTTTTTTGCTTACGTAAAATGTGAAAGGCATTGTGACTCGTTTGCGATCATTGATAGTTTGTTTGGTGAGTGTGCTGTTATGAGTGGGATTAGTAGATGAAAAGATGATTTAACGTGGCGATTTTTATGATTGTAAATATTGACATCTTTTGACGCCGATTTGTATGTTTTTTTAATATTAATATAGAGTGGAATAGATACACCATTGGGGATTAAATGTTTTTAATCTTTCGTTTCTAAGCTTTAATTAATTACGTTTCAGAGTTACTCGAATGAACTATATCTTAAAGAATAAAATTCGAGTTTGATTATGCGTTCGTAAAAATTGGATTAAATTTGAGTTATTGCCACTTGAAGACACTTCGTTACAATAATCATTGTAAATAAAATTAAGAAGTTAAGTAAAACTAGGAACATTATATTTGTCTACGATTTTTTACATTTCTGCGAGACGCGCATGTTTCATTGCTAACGAAATAATTAAGTTTATTATAAAATATGAAGGTAAATACGCTTCGTATTAGCAAGTTAATTTTCGAAAGCTAAATGTAGATATTATTATTTGAATGTCATAAATACCCGATACAACAAGTACATACATGAAGTGACACACACTTGTGTATTCATGAGTTTTTAATTGCCTTCTACGAGTTTACGAATTATAAAATTTTATAATTACAAATTACACACTCGAATGATAGATTATTTAAATATTTAAATACGTGTAATAAAATTTCGACTTATTCGATAAATATTATGTTCAGATAAACTCTCCGTTTTGTCTACTTTTCATATCTTTTGGAATCTTGTTAAAAAATAATGAAAAATGGGGTTCGTTATAAATTCATGATTTAGTTAACGATGTTCAAGGACGTTTAATCTGAAGGATCAGAAGGAAAATCACGATCGTTACGAGACAACGTGAGAAAATTTAATGCCGCAGATTGTCTGAAATCAGCCATAATCGCATTGTTACTTACTGAGCGATTCTTAGATCCTTTAGTTCTGTTTGTTTTGCCGACGAAACACGTATAACATGATCTGTTACCGATACTAGGTGACAAATGAACAATAAGGAAGTGAAACTGGTAAATTCCATGAAGGAATACATTATCAGTTTGGAAAAGATAGATGATCAAGATAGATCACGATCATTATGTATTAGTATGGCAAAATGAAGACTGAAATATTTGTACAATATTACAGTAAATAATTAATAACAGATTTCGTGTTAATAAAATGATAAAAAATATTAAATTTAGGTTTAATATTTTAAGCATTTAAAAAAGATGGAACAGAAAACTGTGATAGGCTTTGATCTTTGAGTATTAGATGGTACGATAAGTATCGTTTTCGAAAAAAGAGTATTAATAAATGTAAAGCATTTTAAAAATGAAAATTTTCCATTAGCAAATTTCTCGTCTCTTCTAGTCAGAAATTAAAATTGAATGAACTGTTTTTGGGTGATATTATGGAATTCTCTTTAGTTACGTGTTTATAATACATAACAGAAATGTATCTATTATTCAAGATCCATCGTTCTACTGTTATGGAAACCAGAAGCGAACACAGATTTCCCTCAGTCCGACCTCTACACAGTCAGTGAAAGCATTTTCATACAACAAAGTAAAGATAAAAAATTTTCCTTCGACGACGCAATGCGATTCCAGTCACGTTGCTTAATGATCTATCAAGGTAGACAGGATTCTTGAGGAACCAATGTAATTACGTGACTACGATCATAATTTTTCTAAGGTCTCTGTACCCATAAACAATATTGTGATCCCGTTTGTTATTTAATATAATTACTTATATCTAGTTATATTTAGTTATTAAATATTAGCATAATTTACTATATGTAATTCAGTAAATCGGTACAAGATCTAAAGAAAATATTTCTTACGTATGATTTTGACGAACTTTGTGTAAAAATCTATAAAACTAGAAGTTGCTTAGTTTATATACAGATAAAGAAAATCATCGTTTATATCGTCGAGATATCACATTTATATCATTTTAAAAATAAAAATTCTTCATCAAAGCGAAGAACATTTTCATAAAAAATTACGAACAGAATATCTCGATTCTACAATCTACTGTAAACAAGATAAGTATCGATAATGAATAAATCTTGACATTGAATTTTATTCAAAAAGTTTTATTCAAAAGTGATATCAAATAATCCGTAATGACATTTATTACTCCAATCATATCAGTCAACTACTACCTACCGCGTAATACGCGATCGATTTTCAAACGCACCCTCCGTCCCCCCCCCCCACCCAAATAGAGTTTCCAGTGTAATTCTGTTATTCTTGAATCTTCGGCTTGTTTTTCATTTTTTAGCTCACTTTAAAATTTCTTCTGGCTTCAATTGTGCCACGATTTAAAGTTTTCCGTGTATACGTTTAGGACGTTACTGCGTGCGGAAATAGTACAGAAGGCCTCTAATTATACCGTCTACAATATTATTTATAGACTTTGAACCATATAGTACGTAAGTATGTAATTGTATATCTGTCGTGGTTCATTTTATCCTTCTCTGTTGCGTGAACCAGCGGTTAGGAGCGACACTAAATCAAGTGGGAATGAAACTCGTTGAAACAACGCTAGACATGGTAACGGATCCATGACTGTGCTTCTGTTATTACCAACGCCAGTAACGGTTAAACCTATTGCATGTGTGTAAGTTGGAAGTTACGTACATAACTTATGCACACCCGTTGTGTGTTTCGCGATCCCATATTTCTTTTAATTTGAATTTTATGAAACTTTTTGTTCGATAATTGATGTGCCATATTACATCCGTCACATTCAATGTTATATGGTGTAATTTCTTTAGTTGTGGTGTTATGTAAGTTACGAGGTCATTCCTGTGTTTGGACATGTGTTTGGAATGTAGTGTGTATCTTTCTCTTCGTATGTACATACTGAGTAGAGACTGTCTGTCTTTCGCTAGAAGAATATTCTGCATATAGTTATTTACTGTTCTTGATATTTGATTTTGGAAATTTAATTTTCGCTTTGCTTGTATCTTCGAGCGTAAGGTGAAATTTGTACAGACATATCTAGTAATTTGTTAATCGTACTGTTCGAAATTATTGTGTGTGTGAATATTTCGGTGAATATAAACTACGAAAACCTGTCCTTGATTTTTTATGGTAACAAAGCAGTCTTTTCAGAAGAAACAATATTCATAAATCAGTCCCTTCGCAAAAAGCTAATTCTACGAATCTTGTTAGAAGAAACCGGTTGACGAAACTACGTGTCCCTTCAGGAGAGGTCTAATTTATAGAGGTAGCTTGCAAGAAAAAACCAATCTCACAAAAAGCTTGAGCATTCTTAATTAATCCTCTTTAGAATTCAATTACATTTATGCCTTTTGTAAATATTAATTCTAAAATAACGATGCTAACATTTCTAACCTACAGAGTATCAACAAATAACATAACGCAATTCCCCATTTCAATTAAATATGAAAAATATACTAGAGTCGATCCAAGATCAAACCCGGTAAAACAAACGACAAATTTACCTGAAAAGTCCACTGAATTCGTTTCAATACATCCGTTATTTAAATTGCAAAAATCAGTTGTGTTTCAACGTCAATTTTTAACACCGTCCATATATCGCAATTTTAGTACGCGACAAGACGACAATACAATTCATTTCAACACCATTGAAAAGTATGGCTGGCTTCGGACATCCGGTTTCCGGCGTGGCGCCACTATGCTTTGGAGAAACAAGGAAATACATATGTATGCACCTTGCTTTTTGTGAGACAGAAGAATTCTGTGTCTCTGTTCTACCAACGTCGCTGTTGCGACGATTTGCAAACCTAAATGGAGTTCGATCAATGGCAACGCGAGCACGTGGTCCTCGATGTCCGCGATCGGGAAATTGTGTTTTCCAAACTATTTCTAGTTTCGCCGGTTCCACTGTCAATCAACGTTTCTTCCTTTGGTTCCGTTTCTCTTCGATTCTCTCCTTTTTTATTGGCAAACACGTGTCACCGAGTATCGTGTTCGTCTTCGCTAAGCAAGCTTATTTCATCATATTTGTACAAGACTTCGTGAACATCGGACGTTTTTCTCCTCTCTTTTCGAATAAGAAAATCCTATCGTTGTTTAACTAACAATTGCATTTCTTTAAATGGAAATGTGGTCGTGTCTCCTTTATATTTTCAATTAGCCAGGGAATTTAGGTTTATTGCCGTGGAAACTTGATCGGTTGTTTACGTAAGGATCTGCGACTCTGCTTCATCTTCGAGGAAAATTTCATCGAATACAATCGTTTCACTCAATGATTGGATCAGTCGAAAGGGAGATTCCGTGACTGCCTGTATAAATATTGATCATAGTGTCTCTTGAAGGGAAGCTGTACCAATCTTGTTGATTTAACTACTGATCCTACTTTATCCTCGAGAAAAATTACTTACTTTGATTGTTTGACCATTAATTTTAGCGTTTCTTCGAGGGAAACAGTGTTGATCGCTCGAGTCTACTTCTTTCTCAAGGTAAATTGTATTTACTATTTACTCGATCAGCTATTTTATTTTCTTTTCCCGGAGAAACCTTGTTTCTCGCCTGTTTGACCATCCGCGCTATTTCTTCTTTGAGATAAACTGCAGCGATTATTCGTGTAATCAACAAATCTACTTTTTCTTTCTTTACGAAGGAAATCGTGTATTTAACGAAATCTCGCTTGTTTAGTCATTGATTCCGCTAACTTTTCCAAATAAATCGTCAATCATTCGCTCGATTGCCAATTCTAATTTTGCTTCGAAGCAAACTGCGTTGATTATTCGTATAACCTTTTTAATAGAAACTGTTTTTCGCCTATTTTATCGCCAATTTCCTTTTCAAAATAACATGTATTAATTATTCGTTTAATCGCAGATTTTATTTTATTTTATTTCTATTTCTATTTCGTTTTATCATCGATTTTCCGCCGTCTTCAAAGAAACCCACGTGAATTACTTTAATTGCTTTTTCAGACTAATTTTATTTCTTTACTTTTAAATTAAGAAGCAGCAACGAAAATGCTACAATAACGGAAAAATTCTTCGGTTATCTCCACAAAGAACACGAAGGTATCGAACTTAGTGTATTGAGACATTTTGTTCGTTGGAAGTTAGTCGACGACATTTGGAACGGAAAGATACATTTGACATGATTTAGCGTGACGTTGAGAGAGAAAAATGGTTTGATCGAGGGTGCCCTTAATTACTAATTTCATAACTTGCTGTTAATCGATCTGACAGTGATATTAGTGGATGTGGTTGGTAGTGCCTGATTAATCGTGATCGATATTTTGAACAAAGAGCAACGAGAAACGATCGCGATTTCTGGAATTTCTCGAATTTTCGAACATTTCGAAAATTATTAGAAAATATTGTAGAAAAATTTCACGATAAGATACAAGATATTTTTGGATTACTCTGTCTGGACTTTGGTTCTTATTTTAATAATTAAAATGATCAATCATCTATCGTATGGGGTGTTTAGGATTAAGATAGCGATTCCAGTGACGAACGTTTATCCCTATTACGAACAATGTCAACGGAAGGACGTAAACTTCACAGAGCTGTTGAAGAGCGATAAGAGCCTGAGCTCATCGGGCTTCCAAACAAACAAAACGATAAAATGTACTCAATGGGAGTATAATTTTACGCAGATTCCATATCCTAGTATAGGAACTGAGGTGAAGTATTCACATCGTTGTCTGAATCGCATGCTTCGAAATTCTTACACTTCTGCTGCGTTCTTTGGGTCATTTCCGATCTACTCTAACCTTGTTATAGTAAATTTCTTAAGTAAAGAAAGTATAAGACGATAATTGTTAATACGGATAATTCCTCGTTCCGATTTTACGCGAACGTTTTTTTCAGAGCATAAAGAACTCTTTCATTCATCGAACTGCGAGCAGAATCGAGATATAAAAATTCGAAGACCGCAGCAGGATTAAAATTATATTCTGAAAAATATGAATCTGGTTTTTCGCTGACTAACTCTTAACCTTGGTGATTAGCTAGATTGGGTATGCGACCGAGAATACCTCGTATCAACGGCGCAGGCCATCTTCTTCTGCGGATCCATCATCGGTGGTTTCCTAGTCGGTTGGATCGCCGATCACAAGGGTCGTATCCCAGCTTTAATGTTCTGCAATGGTATCGCCCTTTTTGCCTCCATTTTCACTGCCAGCGCAAATAGTTTTTGGTCATTCGCCGTCTGTAGGTTTCTCACTGGACTGGCGTTCGATAACTGTATCAACATTCCTCTGATTATCGGTAAGCCTTCTACGAAGTAGAAAGTGCGAGAGGTTCGACCGATAAGCCAACGTTTCAGTCACGCGAGAGATAACGTTAGTATGAAGTCAATGTTTCTATTACGTGAAAGATGATGTTGCGTGAGAAATTTTTGATGAATTGTTCCTCGAAGATAATTTTGACGTTGCTGTACTCGATTGAACTATACGGTTCGAGTTCTTGCTTCAAGAGCTTTTGCCACCACCAGAGATGAATATATTGATTTTGTTATTGTTAAAGATCGTTTCATCGATTTTCATGTCGTCGAGGATAGTTATATCTTGATATTCTTAAATCGAGTTATACAAGGTGGTTGGTAACTGGTGGTACAAGCGGAAAGAAGTCGAAAATATAGAATACAAATTTTTTTTTTTAATTCTTCCATCGAGACAACGATCTACAGTGAGATCCGTTATAACGAGACGCGATAAAGTGCACGCGTATCGAGCGAAAATTCAAAGTCGATTTTCTCGAAAACAAAGCCTCGAACGAAAAATTTTTATTCTATATTTTCGACTTCTTTTTTCGCGTAGAATCACCCCCTTTCCGCTTGTACCACCAGTTACCAACCACTCTGTATATTCGTTCGAAATGAAAATTATCACAAAATTTTCAACACGTAATTCGTTTAAATACGTTAGAAGCAAAACACGTGCATTATGTAGCGCTTTTTGTTATACGGACCAGCTCAAACTCGGAACATTCACGTTTGCAGAGTAAACGGATTAATTTAAAATCGGAATTATATTTATAATCTTACAATTATCCTACAATTATGTTGATGGTATCGTTCATTCGGCTCGTCATCAATCGCTCCATATTAATAATAACCGGTTTCACTCGATAAATCTTCCATGTTCTATTACTGCAACATAAAGAATAATCGTCGTTAAGTATCTTGATATAATAATCAGTTATTCCGAGAGTCATCGACGATCAATTATCCCACAGTTCTCGAATATATGGCTGTTTCGAAACGAACGTTGGTCGTGAATATCGCCTTTGGCGTATACTTCGCAGTGGCCAGTACAATTTTACCATGGATAGCCTATTATATCGCGAACTGGAGATATTTTACTTACGTTACTGCCATACCGCTGTTATCTGTCGCTATCACACCGTGGATTCTTCCCGAGAGCGCCCGGTAAGTAAATTCCTAATCGTTCGATTATTCGAATTCTCAACTTGCGCTTTGAGATTTATGCAAATTTACTTATCGATCCATATCACTCGTATTTGCTCTGTTCAAGTTGGTACGTTTCCAACGGGATGATGGACAAGGTTGTTGAGAAACTACGGAGAATAGCTAGGATCAATCGTAGAAATCCAGACTCGCGTATTTGCGATATATTCGTCGTAAGTTCGATCAAATAGAATTCTAGAAAGCTTACGCGAAATCATACGGTACAGTACTTGAATCTGTGCTGACAGATATATTTGATTCACGTCGAAAACACACAGACTCGCGAAAGTATTTTAACATGCATAGACAGGTTTTAAAAATGAAACGCGATGAAAAATGAAATATGAAATGAAACTTGACTGTCGCGATTCCATTGTGGTATTATATCGATCTCGTACAAAATTTGAAGTAAATCTGGGAATTTATATAGAAATTATAAAATATTTACAATTTACAAGTACAATCGGGGATAAAAATAAGCTGCTATAGTTAATGGAAATAGATGTGAAGAAAGTATAATCAAATTAGTATCAGCCTCATATACTTGAGTTTTATTTATTATATTTCCTTCTAATAATATGCAGATAGTTCAGCAAATGATTGAAATGAATTTTTACATTTTCTCCACTAATCCACTTAGTTTTGTTCCCGACTGTATTTCGGATCAGAAAAGTATTTAATCAACCAACCACCCATTATATTAATAAATCTCGATATCAAAAGCCATGCCGACTAATTCCATAAAACAGAATGCAAAGTGCCACTGTTCGTGCTATCTATTAATGACGAATAAAATGAAAATAAAATTTCTTTTCAGTGTGTTATGAATTTTGAACTGTGTAAGGGCTAAAGGCACGACTCGTATTATATCTTTCGTTAATTATTCTCGAAATAAATTCTTGCAGAGTAACATGGAGGCACCGGACAAAATTCAAGAATCAGCGACGCTGCTCGATCTGTTCAAAACGCCACGGTTGGCGAGAAACACTATTCTTCTAGTTGCATTCTGGCAAGTATAAGATACGAGTTCATGTTGCGAGAAAACCTTCATAAATAACCGATACAATCTTGTAGGTGTTTCACCCTGATCCCGTTCGACGGTCACGTGTATTCATTAAAACTTATCCAGAGCTCGGTGTTCGTGTCGTTCTCGATCGCCTGTGCCACAGAACTTCCAGCTGGGTTATTACTCGCCCTGTTGCTCGACCGATGGGGTCGTAGACTCTGCGGATTTCTCACGATGGCAATGACCTGTGTACTCAGTATCGCTGAACTTATGCTGCATTCCAGTAAATATATCGATCTGTTTATTAAAGTAAAATTAAAACGATTATAATGACGTATTATTGAGAAAAATCTGAAATTAAGTTTATGATGAATGTAAAAGAATTTTGGCAACTTCGAAGGTATTAATCTTGGAAAATAATTATTTTGATGGAACTAGAATTTAGGAATTATTAGGAATTAATTTAGTGGCGAAATTGAAAGAGGTGTGCACATTTTAGAAGCAATAATTTTCTATATGTTGGTTTTCTAGAATTTGGAGATTTATAGAAGTTTAAAGTTTGTGTGAAATTTTAATTTGATTTTGATTAAGCTTCGATCGGACTATATTTTTAATTAAACTTACAATCAAGTATTGTGTATCCAGGATTAATTTTGTATTTTTTAATTTATTCCCCAGTGCTCGCGAAATTAGTAATGTCAATATTGTCGCGATTCTGTCTGAACATGGCAGCCAATGTTGGTCTTCAGTATGCAGCAGAACTTCTGCCCACGCCAGTCAGATCGCAGGGCGTATCTTTCATTCATATTTTCGGAATAGTTGCACACTCTTTGGCGCCATATATCACTGACTCGGTAAATAAATATTTATACTACTATTGTTGTTACAACATTTTTGAAACACCGCTAAGCACATCCACGTTCAACTTCTCTTTAATTTATTCCAAAAGATACAATAAGCGCTATTAGAAATTATGAAAAAGCTCTCATGTAAATTTTCTCATGAAAATGTAAAATAGTTTTTTTCTTACCTTAAAACAAGTTGTTTCCTGAAGAAATTAAATATTATAAAAATCTGATCAAAATATTTCTCACTTTCTAGAAAGCCCGTTTTGGAAGTTGCAACCAACGCTTTTCTTTAACTGATCTTTAATCAAAAAATTGAAATTTAAAATAAAAAATGATGGAATAACTTAAGATATGAAACTATATTGGTTGAAACTTTCTAATGAAACTTTTTAAATGAGAAATACTTTGACCAGATTTTCATGGTATTTAACCTTTGCTCATATAAATTAATATTTGTTCATTAGGCTGCAATTTGGGAGGGATTTCCAATGCTCATTATCAGCACGGTGTCCTTTTTTGGCGCTGCACTGGTTTTGTTCCTGCCGGAAACTGTCGGCCAGAATCTTCCTCAGACTATCAAGCAAAGCGAAGAATTCGGAAGGGACCAACATTTCTGGTCGTTGCCTTGCTACCATAAGACACACTTCAATGGACATCAACACTATCACTCCTGTGAACGATAATTATCTGATTTTTAATACTAATTCAATTAAAAAACACGAAGGAGGATTCGTGTTTTTTTAGAAGTAACAATATTACAAGCGGATCAGTCTGACGATTTTTGTACGAGAAAAAATCGGAACATATTATTTTTCTATTCTCCTACATTAATTTTTATTTTTATCGTTTACGTTTAAGAATTTGTAAGCCTTAATTCTAAAAAGAGCGAGCTTAGAAATCGTGTTCCTATATAATTTTTATTATTATCTTTTAAGAGCTTTTATAATTTTAATGCTAATTTTCACTTGCGTTACGCACGTTCGAATCGTTCAGCGGTTGGTGCTAATTTGATATTCAAAGATATTACGTAGAATAATATCGAAAATGTTACGTAAATTAATAATTACGTAATTTATTAATTACGTAAATAATAAATTAGGGAGATTTAAATTTTTGATTCCTTTAATGTTTTTAACATTTTTTACTGGAATATATTGGACAAAATCTTATTTAAAAAAATAGTACGTTTAGATAATTTTTCTTTGTGAAAAGAAACAGTTTTATATCTTTTGAACGATTATCCACGTATTTTTAACGATTATTTATCTATTCGTTATATTTTTTTGTACGATTTTAAATAACGTACAATATTAATAAAATCCAAGCTTGAAGACTTTTTAAATTATTGTTATAATTTCTTCAGCACCAACTGCTGGACTTTTATCTATCTAAAACGAGTTGTGCGTACATTAAAAAAAAAATAACTCTAATTGACTGTTTCTATGGTTTAGGAAGAAGAAAAAAAGAAAGGAAAGAATATTGTAAGCAAATCGTGCCATCGTATGACGATCAGTGTTCGTCGTTGTGCCAATAACAACGCAATCAATCTGAAGAAACCTATTCATAGTATTCATAATCATCACTCACGTATACATTCGCGTATACACTCACGTCCATAAGATTGATTCGCCGAATAAAACTTCCATAAACCTTAATATAAGAAACAATTCTACTTTTTATTTGCACACACATCGACGAATCCCCCGAACAAAAATAAACTGCTAAATATCTCTATAATTAAATACATTAATGCTCGATGATCCTCGTTCATCATTATACGTCTAATCTAACTCCATCCTATAATTAGGAGTTCTACGATAACGATCACTTATGTTACAATGTATTAACCCTTAACAGCCGAACTTAATTATAATTAATTATAGAAAATGAAATGCTTCATTATACGGATATTTGAAGTAATATTCTGTATTATACAGGGTGTCTGGTAATTGATACTGTGATAACCAGTGGTTAGTTAATGTGGTTAATAACCAGTGGTTAGTTAATGTGGTTAATAACCAGTGGTACAGAATAATACTATGTGAAAGGATCTGTTGAAAATATAGAACGAGAGATTTTCGTACGACGTTCGAGAGAATGAAATTCTGAAGCTTTGTCAACTCGTGTTCACACGACATTCACGAAACATATTCAAAATTTATTTTCTCGAAAATACGAAGAATCATCAGTTACGAAACACTCTGTACTATATCACATTATTATATCACTATCGTATTGATAAGAAATGTCGATATTATAACTCCTTAAGACTCCCTTAATATTTATTTGCGATTCAGCTTAATATGTATTGGCCCTGTGTAATTTCAAGATTAAAAATATAAAAGAATTCATTCCTGATTACGATATCGTACATGATTTACAAAATCATCGACCGTCAAGGGTTAAATGAGAATTCTCTCGTCCAGAATTATTTTCCAGACGATCGAATTATTATCCATTGCATCACGAGGATCGAACTAACTTGTAGCCTTGAACAATTATGTACAGTTGAATCTCTAGCGTAGGAATATTTCAAAGAATCTCAGGTTTTGAGGAACGATAGCTGACATTTGCAACGAACAATAGTATGTCTTTTTAATCGGTAACTGAAAGCAGGGGCTAGTCTCATAAGTACGCGAATGATTCTAACGATCGAATGATTCTAGTTGCTAGAATCATTGTTTAAAGGTGGTATAACGGAGATTGTGCGCTTAAGACGAACAGGTCGGAGGATCGAAAGGAACGAGATTGGAAATATTCGCGTCTCTTCACGAATCAGAATTTTACTATTTCTAATTGAACACGTGACGGAGTTTCGATCTGTTTCAAGTAACATTTAAACCTGAGCATTTTCAAAATTAACTCATTATCTATCAATTTTTCTTCTAAAATTTGTATATAATTCTATAAATTATTTACTGCTTTTTCCATTGGATTTAAACAGAACAATTTCGGAAGAATGTCGAACATTATGTTAATATCCTTTGTATTAAAAAAAATTCCTGCTTAAAAAGATCCTACAACTTTCATTTTATAATCTCAATTGGGTATGATGGTAGCTAATGAACGCTTAGCAATTAATTGTTTTAATGCATTCCATTTTATGAATGATCAGTAATTACGAATTCAAGGATACTTATTAGAAGTAATATTCTTATTATATCTAAATATATCAAATAGAGATATTTCTCGTATTAATACTGAAAGATCATAAAAAAGAAAATATCATAAAAGAATTTCAATCTTGATGTTTCATTAGAATAATATATATATATATGTATGTATATATTTAAATTAAATAACAGAGATCTCAGAGTTTTCAAAGCGTTCAACGTGTTGATGCATAAATGGATGATGAAAAAAAGCCACGTTGATCGAGCGAACGCAAAATACACTTCGGTTTAAAAGTCGATCGAAACTCTCATTTCAAGTGTCGGCGATTTATGAATCACCTATATTGATACAAAGGCGATTCGTAATAAAGGAGACAAGTTGAAAGCTTGACAATGCGCGAAGGCAGCTCTCTTTTTGTGTTTCGAGTCTCGTGGCAATCCTTTGTTATTCACGGTATTTCATAGTTAAATCAATTCAACTAGAGTATTCCTTCAACGAGAAAAGAAAAAAAAGAGCAAGAAGAAAAAGATATAGCTCTTTCTTTTCGATTTTTAAAGCGAAAGATGCATAAATACTATGGTATATTATTTCCTTATATATCGTTTCCTTTAATACGTATATCCAATACTGAATTTAATTGTACATTTACATACGATACTTGAATCGTTTCTCATTTCCAACACTTTACCGACGTTATAGTACGCGAAATAATTACATCGCAATATGTGAACGCAACGTACTTTAAATGCCGCGTTCTTAATTCTTTAAATTTCTTCACATTTTTATACAGTCATTCCAATTAAAAAAAGATACACTTTAAAGAAAATTATCTTGTGTGCAACAAAGCTACTTCGTCGATGAAGCGTCAATTAATTGCTTAAACGTATACCTTGTGTAATTTGACGATTCTTGTCTCTTTCACTGCAATAATCGATACTTCCTCCTAGTTTCTCTCAATAGCTCTCCAATCTCAATACGTTCGTAATATCTTAACATCTAACATCACACGCACACGTTTAATAACTATATTTACAACGAATTTGGCAAGTTTCACGCCACTGGCAATTTCATGTCACTGACAAGTTTCATGCCATTGACAAGTTTCATGCCACTGGTAAGTTTCACGCTACTGGCAAGTTTCATGCCAGTGGCAAGTTTCTCGCCGTCGCCAAATCTAACCGCTATAGCCTAGTACAATGCATTTTTTGAACACTGCCAGTAAACGCTGGATTTGAAAGGCCTTTCTTCTTTCTATAAGATTTTTTCAGCATTTTGCTCCTGTCAAATTGAAATAAACGATTATTAGTAAATTTATATTGACATAAGGCGGAGGAAGAATATTATAGAATCTATACTTACGAGGATATACACGGAACCCACCAGAAACTTTGTTCCTTGCCGAAGTCGTTACCCTCCTGTAGGGTTTCTGGTAATTCCTGGTTCAACGTTTCTGGCAAGCCAAGGGTCAGGAAGGCGTGTCCAAAAGACAGCAAACCGAGGGCAACCAGCGGTAAAGATGGATCAATGTCAGCCTAAATTAAACGAAAAATATTCTCCCTTTTATACGCTTCCCCTTATACGCCTTCCCCTTATACGCCTCCCGTTATGCGTCTCTCGTTTTACGTCACCCGTTATACGTCTCCCTTTAGACGCCTCCCTCTGTGCGTCT